>NC_057809.1:472329757-472409355 GCF_018294505.1 Triticum aestivum
GTGTCCAGGAGCTCCGCCGCTGTCCACTTCATCGAGCAGCCGAGCCCCGAGCGCTCGCAACGCCCGAGACCACCGCACCAACCTCGCCCGAGCTCACCGTCGCCGGAGAGCCCCTTCAACGCCATCGTCGCTCCGGTCCATCTCCGGCCGCACCAGGGACTCCATCGCACTCACTGTGAGCTTAGCCATCTTCCCCTCCCTTCCGTTCTTGCTCCCGAGCCGTGTAGCAACCTCCCGGAGCTCAACCGCACCCACCGCCGTGGACCTCGTCGCCGACGTGCTCCCGGTCATCCTCCGGCCACAAGATGGTGTCCATCTTTCTCACCGCGTCCCACAGCACCTAGCTAGCCACTCCACGAGCCTCACCGAACCCTCTAGCACCAAGTTCACCTCCGACCGAACCTCGGTGGCCGCCAAAGTCGTCGCCAGCGTCGACTCCGGCCACCCCGACCCCAACGGGCTCCGCCAAGAGCTGCGGGTCGACCTCAGCTCCACTCCGGTGGTCTCCGCGGCCCCTCTGGTGGCCGAAATGACCAAAACCACTTCCGCCGCCGCGTCGGGCTCGCCGGCGACTAAACGCCGGCAGCCGACTTTGACTTTGACCACGGGTGGGCCCTGGTTGACTCCCCTGAGTCAATGACAGGTGGGGCCCAGCCCTGTTAATTAAACATGATTAGTTTTAATTAACTTTTAATTAAATTAATCACCCTGACATGCGGGACCCACTGTCAGGTTTGACCCAGACCTGTTCCGTTGACCTGCTGACGTCACACTGACGTCAGGCTGACGCAGTAATTGATTTTCTGGATTTAAATTAAATCAGGAAATTCCAGAATATTAATTAAACTTCAAAAATTCATAACTTTTATTCTGTAACTCCAAATTGGACAAATTATATATGAAAAATGATCAGAAAAATCCAATCTATCCATCTGTACTATTTTCATGCATGATCAAACAAGTTAAATTGATGTTTTAAGCAGAACAAGGAAAAGCACTTTAAAAGGCCATGTTTGAGTTTGAAATTTGAATCTTTGATTCAAATTTGTTCAAACCCTTCTGGTTTTTAGTTGCATTAGCCCAACACACTCATATTGCCATGTTTCATGCATGCATCATATTGTTGCACATTGTTTGGTGATGGTTGTGTACCGGTGTCCTTTACGACAGGTTCTGCCTCCGAGGAGTACCGTGATTACCCTAACGAAGAATCATATCCGAGCATCGAACCATCAGGCAAGCAACCAACCATTTGATCATATCGATACAATCCCATGTTCTCGCTCCTGCTCTCTTTTACTGCATTAAGACAACGCGATTCAAACTGCTGTGTGCTACGGTAGTTGAACCCATTTCCTCTGCATGACCTGTCATTGCCACAGTAACTAGATGAAACCCACTAGCATGTGTAGGAGTTGATTGAGCCATGTGTATGTGTTGTTCCTACCTTGCTATGCCTGCTATGCTTAGAGTCGTGTCAGGTCTGGTTCATCTGGGTGATGGGCTAGAGTGAAATGATTATGTCGGTAATGAGAGTGGTGTGGTGAACACGATTTGGTAAAGGTATCGATGAGAGGCCATGTAGGAGTACATGGTGGGTTGTTTCATTGAAGCCGACCTTAAGCACTGAGATCTGTATGTGTGATTTACGATACAGCTACTACCATGCATTGGGCCCTGAAATATGACCCCGCTCGACTTCTTATTCACCCTAGCTCTCTGTCCAGGAGTTGCAAGTAGTTTCTGGTGTTTGTAGCCTACTGGAGGCCGTGGACAGCGCTGACCGTAGGGGTGGGCTGTGATGCGGTAGGTACGTGGCCGGGTGTACCGAATACCCGTTAGGTATCTCGGGAACCCTGTTCACATCGTTCGGGGCCGTATGGGAAACCTCGGCCGGACTCCCTGCGGATGGAACCTGAATAGGCGATAAACCTGGACTAGAGGCTTAAGTGTTTAGGTAGGTCGTGGTCTACACCCACGTCGGCTTTCGCTTGAAGTCTGCCGAGCACATGTCGTGTGCAGACGCTAAGTGGTGGAAACATGTATGAAGAAGTACACCCCTGCAGGGTTATCATGATCTATTCGAATAGCCGCGTCCGCGGTAAAGGACTACTTGGTTGCCTATACAGTTCATAGACAAGTAAATGGAAACTACTAAAAGCCTCAAGATAAGTGTGAGTGCCGAGGATGGCTCTTCCGTAGGAAGACGGAGGTGAATCCTCGGTAGTGTATTGAAGTGGTGAGTAGTGGACTCGAGTGCGCAAAACATTTCAAGTTGGTGTATCGTAGGATAGTCTAGCCAAGAGTCAAAGCTGGCTTGCTGCAATAACTCCACCAACCATTCTTGATACTATGCATGTATGTAGGATCTGATGTAAGTCTTGCTGAGTACCTTTGTACTCATGTTGCTATAATTTACATTTCTTTACAGAAGACGCTGCAACCCCTTCTGATGGGTTCTATGTAGACGTTGACATCAACGAGTAGGCTAAAGACCCAGGTGGTGACCCTGAGCTTGTGATGGACCACGTAGTATAGTTAGGCTTCCAAGCCTCTTTTATTTTACTAGTTGTCTGTACCCAGACAATGTACTTCCGCTGCTGGCTTGTATGACTGTGTGACTTGTATGTTGGGTCGTGAGACCCGTACCTTTGTGAATGTTATGTATGGCTCCCTGAGCCTTAAATAAAGTACTTGTGTCATAGAGTCATGTTGTGATGCTTCGTTGTATTTGCACATATCGAGCATACTGTGTGTATGATTGAAATGCTTGGTATGTGTGGGATCTGACTATCTAGTTGTTTATCTTTAGTAGCCTCTCTTACCGGGAAATGTCTCCTAGTGTTACCGCTGAGCCATGGTAGCTTGCTACTGCTCTGGAACACTTAGGCTGGCCGGCATGTGTCCTTCTTCGTTCCTGTGTCTGTCCCTTCGGGGAAATGTCACGCTTTGAGTACCGGAGTCCTGTTAGCCCGCTACAGCCCGGTTTACCGGAGTCCTGCTAGCCCAGTGCTACAGCCCGGACCCACTTGCTGATGACCGACACGTTCGAAGCTGGGTCATGGATGCCTGTCCCTGTAAGTCTGTGCCACTTTGGGTTTACGACTAGTCATGTCAGCCCGGGCTCTTTATCATATGGATGCTAGCGACACTATCATATACGTGAGCCAAAAGGCGCAAACGGTCCCGGGAAAAGGTAAGACGACACCCGTGGGGATACCGTGCGTGAGGCCGCAAAGTGATATGAGGTGTTACCAGCTAGATCGATGTGACATCGAGTCGGGGTCCTGACACGATGATACGTCTCCAACGTATCTATAATTTTTTATTGTTCCATGCTATTATATTAGCAACCTTGGATGTTTTATATGCATTTATATGCTATTTTATACGATTTTTGGGACTAACCTATTAACCCAGAGCCCAGTGCCAGCTTCTGCTTTTTCCTTGTTTTAGAATATCGCAGAAAAGGAAAATCAAACGGAGTCCAATTGACCTGAAACTTCACAGAACTTATTTTTATATCAGAAGAAGCCCAGAAGACTTGGAGTGCACGTCAGGGGATCAACGAGGAGGCCACGAGGTAGGGGGCACGCCCACCCCCCCTGGGCGCGCCCTCCACCCTCGTGGGCCCCTCGTGGGCCCCCTGACGCACTTCTTCCGCCTATATATCTCCATAAAACCTAAAACTATCGGGGAGCACAATAGATCGGGACTTCCACCACCTGAAGCCTCCGTAGCCACCGAAAACCAATCTAGACCCGTTTCGGCACCCTGCCGGAGGGGGAATCCCTCTCCGGTGGCCATCTTCATCATCCCGGTGCTCTCCATGACGAGGAGGGAGTAGTTCTCCCTCGGGGCTAAGGGTATGTACCAGTAGCTATGTGTTTGATCTCTCTCTCTCTCATGTTCTTGAGGTGATACGATCTTGATGTATCGCAAGCTTTGCTATTATAGTTGGATCTTATGATGTTTTCTCCCCCCTCTACTCTCTTGTAATGGATTGAGTTTTCCCTTTGGGGTTATCTTATCGGATTGAGTCTTTAAAGATTTGAGAACACTTGATGTATGTCTTGCCGTGCGTATCTGTGGTGACAATGGGATATCACGTGATTCACTTGATGTATGTTTTGGTGATCAACTTGCGGGTTCCGCCCATGAACCTATGCATAGGGGTTGGCACACGTTTTCGTCGTGATTCTCCGATAGAAACTTTTGGGCACTCTTTGAGGTTCTATGTGTTGGTTGAATAGATGAATCTTAGATTGTGTGATGCATATCGTATAATCATACCCACGGATACTTCAGGTGACATTGGAGTATCTAGGTGACTGTCGGTGTCAAAACCGGCGGATCTCGGGTAGGGGGTCCCGAACTGTGCGTCTAGGCCGGATTGTAACAGGAGGCAAGGGACACGAAGTTTTACCCAGGTTCGGGCCCTCTCGATGGAGGTAAAACCCTACGTCCTGCTTGATTAATATTGATGATATGGGTAGTACAAGAGTAGATCTATCACGAGATCGAGGAGGCTAAACCCTAGAAGCTAGCCTATGGTATGATTGTTGATGTGTACGTTGTCCTACAGACTAAAACCCTCCGGTTTATATAGACACCGGATAGGGTTAGGGTTACATAGAGTCGGTTACAATGCTAGGAGATCTACATATCTGTATCGCCAAGCTTGCCTTCCACGCCAAGGAAAGTCCCTCCCGGACACAGGACAAAGTCTTCAATCTTGTATCTTCATAGTCCAGGAGTCCGGCTGAAGGTATAGTCCGGCTATCCGAACACCCCCTAATCCAGGACTCCCTCAGTAGCCCCTGAACCAGGCTTCAATGATGATGAGTCCGGCGCGCAGATTGTCTTCGGCATTGCAAGGCGGGTTCCTCCTCCAAGTACTTCGTAGAAGATTTTGAACACAAAGATAGTGTCCGGCTCTGCAAAATTAGTTTCCACATATTGCCATAGAGAGAATAATATTTACACCAATATAATCTGCTGACGTATTCCGTAGCGTGACGCACCACGGCCAAGCCTTTATCCGAGTCATTTCATTATCCCACCTCAGCGCGTTATGCGAGGCGGTTTCCTTGGCATGTCTTGTTAAAGCAGAGACCGTGTCCCCTTATCACGGGATTCTCATCAATACGGGAATGGGTAACCCAACCGCGCCATTGACTACGGCGCTTGGAGATAAGCGAGTTTTACCAAGCTAGTGGGGACATGTAGTTGCGTCCACCCATATAAGGGGATAAGCATCCACCTTTTCACCTGCGCCTTCTTCCTCCTTCGCCTATCCATTCTTGCGCACTCGAGCTCCAGTGCCCAAGTCCGCACTCCCCACCTCAACCTCCTCCAGCCATGTCCGGAGTGGGAGGAAAGTGGATGGTCTCCTCCGTCACGGAGGGACATATCAAAAAGCTGAGGAAGACCGGATACCTGTCTAACGACATCGCGTACCGGATCCCCGAAAAGGGGCAGCTCATCCCCACCCCTAGGCCCCATGAGAGGGTGGTGTTCCTCCCCCATTTTCGCCGCGGACTGGGCTTCCCTCTCCACCCATTTGTCCGGGGGCTCATGTTCTACTACGGCCTGGATTTCCACGATCTGGCCCCGAACTTCGTCCTCCACATCTCGGCGTTTATCGTCGTGTGCGAGGCCTTCCTCCGCATCCGCCCCCATTTCGGCCTATGGCTCAAGACTTTCAACGTCAAGCCGAAGGTGGTGCGCGGCAACCAGGTGGAGTGCGGAGGCGCCATGGTGGGCAAGATGGCCAACGTCCTATGGCTCGAGGGCTCCTTTGTGGAGATCCTGAAGGGGTGGCAATCGGGGTGGTTTTACATCACCGAGCCGCGCGACGCCGAATGGGTCGCACCCCCCGAGTTCCGATTCGAAACCCCTACGCGGCTCACCTCGTGGAAGGAGACGGGCCTATCTTGGGGTAAAAAGGGAGAGGTGACCAGACTCCAAACATGCATCCAAACCCTGGCGGACAAGAAGCTCAAACTTGTCAATGTAGTCCAGGTTATGCTCATCCGCCTGATCCTCCCGTGTCAACAATGGGCTTTCAACCTGTGGGAGTTCGACCCGGCGCAGCACCAAACTCTAAGCAGGCTCTTCGACACGACGTATGAAGATGCCTGGAAGGTGCTTTTCAAAGGCGCCGAGGCTCCCGCATCCGCTACCGAGGATCGCGGATTCAGTGCGCAGCATCACGCTCTCGCAGTAAGCTGTTTTTTCCTTTTACAGGGGATCAATTTTTCATAGTTTGACTCCATGCGGGATCTAAGCTCCCTTACCTTTGACAGGATTGGCAGGTGACGTCCGGACAGATTAACTGTCCGGCTCCTTTGCCCAAAGGCCCAGCGGACGCTCGCTTAGCGAAGTTGCTGGTTCCGGCACCCTATGTGGTGTCGGAGAAGAAGGCCGCGAAAAAGGCCGCGGGGACTCGAAAGAGTGCCCGGCGCCAGGAGGTGTCAGATCCATCATCTGATGGTTCTGAGGCGCATTCCTCCCGTGAAGACGAGAAGGAAGAAGAGGAGAACTCTCCCCCTCGAGCGGGAGGAGAGAAGAAAAGGAAGGCCGCCCTCTCCGGGGAGGCCGAAGGGTCCAAGAAGGGGAAAACCCTTCCTCCGGACTACTACACCGACGCCGACGGTGGAGAGGAGTGGCAGCCCAGGGCCAAGCCGCTGGCAAAAACGTAAGTATCCAGATACCAAAGTAATTCATAGTATTCGTTTATTGCACAACTTTCCCTTACGTCGAATATGTTTATGCAGCCCACCCAAAGACCGGCTCGACGCATCGTCGAGTGGCTCACTGGACTCGTCGGATGTGAACTCGCTTCCGACGGCTTCCTCCCCCCGCCCTACGGACGACACCGAAGTGTTGTCCCAATAGGTTCCAAGCCGGGAGGAGGTGGTCCTGGAGGCGTCGCAAGGCGACCTCCCGGACTCCGGGAGTAAAGGGGATGAAACCCCTCAGGGCTCCAAGTCCGGCTCTAGGCCGGACACCACTCCGGCACCTTCAAAGGTTCCAGAGTCCGGCGGGGAACCTCCTTCCAAGAGGAGCAAGTCCACCGTGCCGGCGGCCCCCGTCCAACCGGAGGCGCCGTACAATATGTTGGAGGCGCTCCAAGGCGACTCCATTGACGAGGAGCACCGCACTATTATGAGTGCGATGGTCCAGAAGGTTCAGTCCGCCAAAAGCAGACTGACTGAAGCTTGTACTAGCCTTTTGACAGGCTTTGAGGTAAGTAAAGAATGTGTAAATAATAGTACCGCATAGACAGTAGCCCCTGATGCTCTGTTTGGCGTTCGAGAAGAAAAGCCGAATAGAGGATCAAATAGAATTCGCAGGAGTCTAACAAATATGAGTCAATATGCATATGCAGGCTTCCCTGCTTGCGTCCGCCGCACTGACTGCGGAAGTGGACGCACTAAAGCAGAACCTTGAGCGGTCCGAGCAAGAGCTCGGGCGTGCCAAGAAGCAGCTCGAGGATAATGAAGGTAAAAAATACCTTGTTTTTAAATATATATAAAAAGGTGCAATTGCAAAGAATGACAGGATTATCATGGCTATTTTATGGGCCACGTCTGATGTGGCGACCCTTAAGCAGGCGCTGGTCAAGGCCGAGAAGAGGGCAGCCTCGGAGCGCACCGAGCGGGAGAAGTATGAGGCCGAGGTTGGCAAGGTGCGGCAAGAGCTCCAGGCTCTCATGGAAAAACATGAGAGTTTGGAGCTTGACTCAAAGACGCGAGCATCTGAGCTCGCGGTGGCTATTGAAAACGCCAAGTCTGCCAAGGCTGAATCCCAGAAGACCCACCAGGAGTTGGATGAGGTGAAGAAGATAGCGGCGGGTAAGGCATTCTTTATGCAAAGCAAACACATAAACGTGAGTTACTTGTTACTTACCCGAATCAGGAACTCTCCAGGAGTGTTCGCAGATCTTCCCCGGAGTGTGTCCGATGCCGCCAAATTCTATCGAGCCGAGGAGGGCAGCTCGACAGAGAAGGTGTTCTGGTCTCAGTATGCTGAGACCGGACACCCTGTGCCCCTGAGCGACCAGCTGAAGCAACTGGTCGAGCTCCACAAGGCGGCCGAATAGGCCATGAAGGGCCTAATTGTTCGGCTGTGGCATGGAGGGGCTCTGCCTGGGAGCTATTTCGGGCTGGTGTGGCGGTTGGTGGAGGCCTGTCCAAGGCTCGAAGTCATCAAGCGCTCCGCCTACATTGAAGGTGCCCGTAGGGCCCTTGCCCATGCTAAGGTGCACTGGGGCAAGCTGGATGCTGAGAAGCTGGTGAAGGACGGGCTACCGTCAGGGAAAGAGCATCGCAAGCCCGAGAATTACTATAAGGATGTTCTGAAGGATGCCTGCCTTGTGGCGGATGAATGTTCTAGGGATGTAATTTTTGAGTGAAACTTGCTCGTTTTGTCCTGTGCGCTAAAAACTTGTTTATATGCGCTAAGCAATACTGTTGGTATTTAAAATATTACCTTCTGTGCGGCTGTTTATCAATTCTGAGGAATGGTGAGTCGTCGGCTTCTGCCCCTGTGCCGCTAGTGCTGGGGTGTTTGGGGATAAACCTGAGTGCTCTTTTTCCCATGTTTGGGTCCTTCGAGGGAGGCGCTCAGCCCAACGAACAAGGCAATCGGACTATAATGCGTGAACACTCTCACTTAGCCATAGAATTCTATAATTTTAAATTTCGGCTAAGCCCCTGGTATTCGGAAAGCCGAGTTCGGGGTGCTATCCACGCCTTGGCCGGATAGAGCCGGCTCCTCGCCCTAAGCGGCATAAGTCTTTAGGGACTCGAAAAACCTCTCGAACAGCAACCAGCTCTCGCTTCATCATGATAGTCAGTTTTAGCTTTCTCCACTGAGGTGCTCAACTCAGCTCAACTGGGGCACAATCGCAGTGGTTCTCCTAGTGCTACCTTAGCCGATATAGCGGAACGTAAGGCACCAAAACATAGGAGCCGGGCAAACCCAACTACTGACCCAAGACATGATTCGGAGCCTATGCATATAATGCTATAAGTTCGGGGTGCCGCACTTGTTAAAGTGTTCGGACTTCTCACACCATATTGAGGGGTACTAAAGCCCCTGGCGTATTTTGGCCGTACCAACGTGTACGGGTGCAACATGTCGTTAAGGAACATATATAAAGAAAAAGGTAATGCAAAAATAGACGAAAGCTATGCATTTTTTATTAAAAAGGGTTGCGATCAAAGCAGAACGATACAAATAATGCGATAAGTCGAAGGTTGGACTAGTTAACATGTCCGTTCCAGGGGCAAGCTACGGAATAGTATGTGGAACAGGTATACTACTCGTGATAGGGACCACCTGGGAGTTCCGTACTGCGGCGTGGCTTGTCTGCTTCCCTGGTTCTTGCATCATTTGTGCGGCAATTGAACTGCCGAACAGGCCTTCCGAAGGATGGAGTCCTGAAAGTAAGAGAGAATTAAGAAAATCGGCAGCCCCTGGTACGGTTTAAGCCGTATTTTTGGGCGTGCCGTGATGGCGCCCCTCCCCCTGTACCCATGGTATCTCTAGAGCGTAGTTATGTACGCAAAGTACTGGCGTCGCCTTTTTGCGAGGGTTGGGGTTGGGGCCGCATTGCTACGCCTGCTCGGATCGTGCCAGGAGGTCTTGTTGTAGGTTACTCTGGGCGCGCTTGACGGTGTCCGGTCGTTTAGTGGCCGGACTGGAGAACTGCCTGGAGAGGCTGCTTTGTACTTCCGCTGCAAGGGCCGCCGTGTGCTCCTCCATTCGGAGGGAGCGTTCGGTGTTTCCATTGACCGTAATTACTCCTCGAGGGCCTGGCATCTTGAGCTTAAGGTATGCGTAGTGCAGTGCCGCATTGAACTTAGCGAATGCGGTTCGCCCGAGCAGTGCGTGATAACCACTGCGAAACGGGACTATGTCGAAGATTAACTCCTCGCTTCAGAAATTATCCGGAGATCCGAAGACCACTTCAAGTGTGACTGAGCCTGTACAGTTGGCCTCTACACCTGGTATTACGCCTTTAAAGGTCATTTTGGTGGGCTTAATCCTTGAGGGATCTATGCCCATTTTCCGCACTGTATCCTGGTAAAGCAGGTTCAGGCTGCTGCCGCCGTCCATAAGGACTCTAGTGAGATTAAATCCGTCAATAATTGGGTCTAGGACCAATGCGGTGAATCCGCCATGACGGATGCTAGTGGGATGGTCCCTTCGATCAAAGGTGATCGGGCAGGAGGACCATGGGTTGAACTTTGGGGCGACTGGCTCTACCACGTATACGTCCCTTAACGCGCGCTTCCGCTCCCTTTTGGGGACGTGGGTTGCGTATATCATGTTCACCGTCCACACTTGTGGGGGAAAACCCTTCTGTCCACTGTTGTTCGGCGGCCGGGGCTCCTCGTCGTCATCGCTATGCAGCCCCTTGTCTTCATTTTCGGTGTTTAACTTGCCTGCCTGCTTGAACACCCAACAATCCCTGTTGGTGTGATTGGCCGGCTTTTCGGGGGTGCCATGTATCTGGCACAAGCGGTCGAGTATTCGGTCCAAACTGGACAGGCCCCTAGGATTCCTTTTGAATGGCTTTTTCCACTGACCGGATTTAGAGCCTCTGAATCCGGCATTAACTGCCGTATCCTTAGTATTGTCGCCGTTAATGCGGCGCTTCTGCTTGTTGCGACGCGACCTGCCACTACTGTCCCTGGTGTCCGAATTACCAGGGTTCTTGGTCATATTGTTGCTACGAGCAAGCCAGCTGTCTTCTCCCGCGCAAAAGCGGGTCATGAGTGTCGTGAGTGCTGCCATAGATTTCGGCTTTTCCTGTCCAAGGTGCCGGGCCAGCCACTCGTCACGGATATTGTGCTTGAAGGCTGCTAGGGCCTCAGTGTCCGGACAGTCGACTATTTGATTTTTCTTTGTTAGGAACCGTGTCTAGAATTGCCTGGCCGATTCCTCTGGCTGCTGAATTACGTGGCTTAGGTCGTCGGTGTCTGGGGGTCGCACATAAGTGCCCTGGAAATTGTCGAGGAATGCGGCTTCTAGGTCCTCCCAACAACTGATTGATCCTGTTGGCAAGCTGTTAAGCCAATGCCGAGCTGGTCCTTTAAGCTTGAGTAGGAGGTATTTCATGGCGTGGAAATCGTCGCCGCGGGCCATGTGGATATGAAGGAGATAATCCTCGATCCATACCGCAGGATCTGTTGTGCCATCATATGATTCGATGTTTACGAGTTTGAAACCCTTGGGGATTTGATGATCCATTATTTCGTCTGTAAAGCATAGTGGGTGTGCGGCGCCTCTGTACTGGGCGATATCATGACGTAGCTCCAATGAGCTGTGTTCGGCCCTGCCGAATTTGTGGCCGGCGTGACGGTTACCGTCTCGAGCCGTGGGGCGCCCACGCGATCCATAGATCGAGCGTGTTTGCCTTGCCTTGTCCTCCAACATGTCTCGTAAGTCCGGCGCATATTCCCGTGCCTTGGTACGGGGTGCGGCTTGAGTGGAGGGCCGGGAGGCCTCTCTGTCGCGGCCACGAGGTGGCCGGTCGGCCGCATCAAGTGCTTCCTCCTCTAATCGGGGTAGCAACCTGCGCTTTGCGTAGCTCTTGGAGGGGCGTTCGAGTTTATGCTCTTCGGCCGCAAGGACTTCAGTCCATCTGTCGACCAGCAAATCTTGATCAGCTCTAAGTTGTTGCTATTTTTTCTTGAGGCTTCTTGCCGTGGCCATAAGCCTGCGTTGAAAACGCTCTTGCTCGACGGGATCCTCTGGCAGAGGGAGGCATATAATTATCGTCCTCGACCTCTCTGTCTGCCGCTCTCTCATGAGGGCTGGTTTCTCCATCCTCCTATGCTAAGTCTTGCTGGAGGGGGTATTCTTCAGCACTTTCCGGAGTATTATTATCTCCCGTGCTGGAATCACCGTATTTGTTTTGGTGGGATTTTGAGCGGCGCCGCTGACGCCGGCGCTTAGGCTATTTCTTGGAGGGATCATCCTCCGTTGTTCCATCGCCATCTCCCTCTTTTGGGGTGTCCACCATGTATATGTCATATGACGAGGTGGCTTTCCAGGGCCTAGTAGGCACTGGTTCTTCATCATCTCCTTCATCGGCGTCCATACCGTCAATGTCTTCGAAGTCGAAGTCGAGCATGTCGGTTAAGTCGTCGACAGTGGCTACAAAGTGGGTGGTGGGTGGCTTTGAATTTCTTCATCGTCTGTACCCCAACCTTGCTGACCGTAGTTCGGCCAGGGCTCTCCTGATAAAGAGAGAGACTTCAGTGACTTCAGGATGTCGCCAAAAGGCGAGTGCTGAAAGATGTCCGCGACAGTGAACTCCATGATCGGCGCCCAATCGGATTAGATCCGCAGGGGCACTGAGGGTTCGGAGTCCGGAGAGGAGTCCGGCTCCTCAGAGTCACGACTCTCACAGAGTACGGGGCTGGTGTTTGGCTCAATCGCCGTTGGTGTCGCAGTTCCCGGGGTGGCGTCAAACCGCCCATCCTCGATCGGCGCAGTTGGCTCCAAATTAAGGGTCGGAGCCGATGCGGGTGCGGCCTCCAGGGCACCGTTCGGCGGCAGAGCTAGATCATGCTCGTCGTGAAAGTGCGGCGCGCTCAGCAGTGGCTCGAATCCGTCGAAGATCAAGTCCCCGCGGATGTCAGCCGTGTAGTTTAAACTTCCAAATCTGACCTGACGGCTAGGGGCGTAGCTTTCGATCTGCTCCAGACGGCCAAGCGAATTGGCCCGCAGTGCGAAGCCGCCGAAGATGAAGATCTGTCCGGGGAGGAAGGCCTCACCCTAGACTGCATCGCTATCGATGATCGTAGGAGCCATCAAGCCTGACGGCGACGACACAGAGGAACTCTCAATGAAAGCACCAATGTCGGTGTCAAAACCGGCGGATCTCGGGTAGGGGGTCCCGAACTGTGCGTCTATGCCGGATGGTAACACGAGGCAAGGGACACGAAGTTTTACCCAGGTTTGGGCCCTCTCGATGGAGGTAAAACCCTACGTCCTGCTTGATTAATATTGATGATATGGGTAGTACAAGAGTAGATCTACCACGAGATCGAGGAGGCTAAACCCTAGAAGCTAGCCTATGGTATGATTGTTGATGTGTACGTTGTCCTACGGACTAAAACCCTCCGGTTTATATAGACACTGGATAGGGTTAGGGTTACATAGAGTCGGTTACAATGCTAGGAGATCTACATATCCGTATCGCCAAGCTTGCCTTCCACGCCAAGGAAAGTCCCTCCCGGACACAGGATGAAGTCTTCAATCTTGTATCTTCATAGTCCAGGAGTCCGGCTGAAGGTATAGTCCGGCTATCCGAACACCCCATAATCCAGGACTCCCTCGGTGACATTAGGGTTTTGGTTGATTTGTGTCTTAAGGTGTTATTCTAGTATGAACTCTAGGGTTGTTTGTGACACTTATAGGAATAGCCCAACGGATTGATTGGAAACAATCACTTTGAGGTGGTTTCGTGCCCTACCATAATCTCTTCGTTTGTTCTCCGCTATTAGTGACTTTGAAGTGACTCTTTGTTGCATGTTGAGGGATAGTTATGTGATCCAATTATGTTATTATTGTTGAGAGGACTTGCACTAGTGAAAGTATGAACCCTAGGCCTTGTTTCCTATCATTGCAATACCATTTGTGCTCAGTTTTATCATTAGTTACCTTGCTGTTTTTATAATTTCAGATTACAAAAACCTTTATCTACTATCCATATACCACTTGTATAACCATCTCTTCACCGAACTAGTGCACCTATACAATTTACCATTGTATTGGGTGTGTTGGGGACACAAGAGACTCTTTGCTATTTGGTTGCAGGGTTGCTTGAAAGAGACCATCTTCATCCTACGCCTCCTATGGATTGATAAACCTTAGGTCATCCACTTGAGGGAAATTTGCTACTGTCCTACAAACCTCTGCACTTGGTGGCCCAACAACGTCTACAAGAAGAAGGTTGTGTAGTAGACATCAAGATCTTTTCTGGCGTCATTGCCGGGGAGATTAGCGCTTGAAGGTATATCTTTAGATCTTGCAATCGAGTCTTTTAGTTTCTTGTTTTATCACTAGTTTAGTTTATAAAAGAAAACTACAAAAAATATGGAATTGAGTTTGCCTCATACACTTCATATTTTTAATATCTTTCGTGAGTATGATGGAAAGGAAAATTGTGCCAAAGTGTTAGAAGAAGAATGCATTAAAATGTTTGGCACTAAATCTTTGAATGATGAGCATGATTGCAATGTTGTTAGTATGAATTCCTTGAATATCCATGATGCTAATGATATGCAAAGCCACAAGCTTGGGGAAGCTATGTTTGATGAAGATGATATTTTTGTCCCCAAGTTTTGATGAGAAAAATTATTATGATGAAAGCATGCCTCCTATTTATGATGATTATATTGATGAAAGTGGATTTGGAGAGGTCATGACTTTATTTTGTGATGAATCCACTATTCCGGAAGAGGTTCCAATTGATTATGAGAACAAAGTTGCTATCTATGATGATTATTGTGATGACTTGTATGCTATAAATAATAATGATATCCATGAAACTTGTCATCATGATTTTAGTTTTCAATTGGATTATGCCTCACATGATAATTATTTTGTTGATTTTTCTCCCACTATTATTCATGAGAAGAATTTTGCTTGTGTGGAGAGTAGTAAATTTTCTATGCTTGTAGATCATGAAAAGAATGCTTTAGGTGCTGGTTATATTGTTGAATTCATTCATAATGCTACTGAAAATTATTATGAGGGAGGAATATATGTTTGTAGAAATTGCAATAATATCAAGTTTCCTCTCTATGTGCTTAAAATTTTGAAGTTATGCTTGTTTTACCTTCCTATGCAAGTTGATTCTTGTTACCACAAGTTGTTTGCTCACAAAATCCCTATGCATAGGAAGTGGGTTAGACTTAAATGTGCTAGTCATATTCTTCATTATGCTCTCTTTATGTTACAATTCTTATCTTTTATGTGAGCATCATTGAAATCATCATGCCTAGCTAGGGGCGTTAAACGATAGCGCTTCTTGGGAGGCAACCCAACATTATTTTTGTTCCTTGCTTTATGTTCCTGTTTAGCAATAAATAATTTATGTATCCTCTGTTATGAATAAGTTTTTATGTTTTAAGTAGTGTTTGTGCCAAGTAGAACCGTTGGGAAGACTTGGGGAAAGTCTTGTTGATCTTGCTGTAAAAAACAGAAACTTTAGCGCTCACGAGAATTGCTGCCATTTTTTATTGGAAAGTGATATTTAGTTAATTATTTTTGCAGATGATTAATAGATAAATTCCTCACGTCCAGAAATTTATTTGAGAATTTTATGAGTTACAAAAGTATACGTTTGATACAGATTACTACAGACTGTTCTGTTTTTGACAGATTCTGTTTTCGATGTGTTGTTCGCTAATTTTGATGAATCTATGAGTAGCATCGGAGGGTATGAAACATAGATAAGTTGGAATACAGTAGATATTACACCAGTATGAATTTAGAATGCGTTCACAATAGTACCTAAGTGGTGATTTATTTTCTTATACTAACGGAGCTTACGAGTTTTCTGTTAAGTTTTGTGTTGTGAAGTTTTCAAGTTTTGGGTAAAGATTCGATGGACTATGGAATAAGGAGTGGCAAGAGCCTAAGATTGGGGATGCCCAAGGCACCCCAAGGTAATATTCAAGTACAACCAAAAGCCTAAGCTTGGGGATGCCCCAGAAAGGCATCCCCTCTTTCGTCTACTTCCATTGGTAACTTTACTTGGAGCTATATTTTTATTTACCACATGATATGTATTTTGCTTGGAGCGTCAATTTATTTTGTTAGGATTTGGTTGCTGTTATTTAGAACAATGTTTTGCATCTTTTATTTCAATAAAAGTGGCATTGATAGCCTTTACAATGCCTATTTTACAAGTCTTCATGTTGCTGTTTGAAAACAGAAAGTTTACCATTGTTGCAATAATTCCCTAGAAAAGTCAGAATGTGATAAAATGTTGAAACCTTTTGAATATTAATATCTGATGAATTTACTACAGTGTTAATATTCTTTCATAACTTTTGGATCTAGGGAAGTATGGATGTTTCTGCATTCTTTACAGACTGTCCTGTTTAGGCAGATTGCTATTATGCTTGCATTGTTTGCATATGTTTGCTTCTTTAATGATTCTATTTGAGGATAGGACTATTAAATATGCAGAGGCATTTAGTATGCAAATTTGAATAATAATTTTAGTGATTTGCTACAGTGGAGTATGATAAGGTTTTTGCAATGGTTTATACTAACTTATCTCACGAGTCCTTGTTGAGTTTTGTGTGGATGAAGCTTTTGAGATTTAGGGAGACCGTGATATGAGAGGAATTAAGGAGACACAAAATATCAAGCTTGGGGATGCCCAAGTCATCCCAAGATAATATTTCAAGAAGTCTCAAGCGTCTAAGCTTGGGGATGCCCCGGTTGGCATCCCACCTTTCTTCTTCAACAACTATTGGTTTGTTTCGGTTGATCCTAAGTTTTTGCTTCTTCACATGATGTTTGCCATTCTTAGAATGTCATTTTCTTTTGCTTTGCTTGCTGTTTGAATAAAATACCAAGATCCGAAATTATTAAACGTTAGAGAGTCTTCACATAGCTAAATAATTATTTAACTACTCATTGATTTTCACTTATATCTTTCGAAGTAGTTTGTTGTTGCTCTAGCGCTTCACTTATATCTTTTTAGAGCACGGTGGTGGTTTTATTTTGTAGAAATAGATGAACTCTCATGCTTCACTTATATCATTTTGAGAGTCTTTAGAACAGCATCGTAGTTTGCTTGGGTTATGAAACTAGTCCTAATATGATGGGCATCCAAGAGGGATATAATAAAAACTTTCATATAGAGTGCATTGAATACTAAGAGAAGTTTGATACTTGATAATTGTTTTGAGATATGGAGATGGTGATATTAGAGTCATGCTAGTTGAGTAGTTGTGAATTTGATAAATACTTGTCTTGAAGTTTGTGATTCCCGTAGCATGCACGTATGGTGAACCGTTATGTGATGAAGTCAGAGCGTGATTTATTTATTGATTGTCTTCCTTATGAGTGGCAGTCGGGGACGAGCGATGGTCTTTTCCTACCAATCTATCCCCCTAGAAGCATGCACGTAGTACTTTGTTTCGATAACTAATAGATTTTTGCAATAAGTATGTGAGTTCTTTATGACTAATGTTGAGTCCATGGATTATACGCACTCTCACCCTTCCACCATTGCTAGCCTCTCTAGTCCCGCGCAACTTTTGCCGGTACCATAAACCCACCATATACCTTCGTCAAAACAGCCACCATACCTACCTATTATGACATTTCCATAGACATTCCGAGATATATTGCCATGCAACTTTCCACCGTTCCGTTTATTATGACACGCTCCATCATTGTCATATTGCTTGCATGATCATGTAGTTGACATCGTATTTGTGGCAAAGCCACCATTCATAATTCTTTCATACATGTCACTCATGCATCATTGCACACCCCGGTACACTGCCAGATGCATTCATATAGAGTCATATCTTGTTCTAAGTATCGAGTTGTAATTCTTGAGTTGTAAGTAAATAAAAGTGTGATGATCATCATTATTAGAGCATTGTCTGAGTGAGGAAAGGATGATGGAGACTATGATTCCCCCACAAGTCGGGATGAGACTCCGGACTAAATAAAAAAAGGCCATAAAAATGCCCCCCCCCCCAAAAAAAAGAGGCCATAAAAAAGAGAAAAGGCCTAAAAAATAAAAAAAAATGAGAGAAAAAGAGAGAAGGGGCAATGCTACTATCATTTTACCACACTTGTGCTTCAAAGTAGCACCATGATCTTCATGATAAAGAGTATCCTATGTTGTCACTTTCATATACTAGTTGGAATCTTTTATTATAGAACTTGGCTTGTATATTCCAATGATGGGCTTCCTCAAAATGCCCTAGGTCTTCGTGAGCAAGCAAGTTGGATGCACACCCACTTAGTTTCTTTTTGAGCTTTCATACACTTATAGCTCTAGTGCATCCGTTGCATGGCAATCCCTACTCACTCACATTGATATCTATTGATAGGCATCTCCATAGCCCATTGATACGCCTAGTTGATGTGAGACTATCTTCTCCTTTTTGGCTTCTCCACAACCACCATTCTATTCCACCTATAGTGCTATGTCCATGGCTCACGCTCATATATTGCGTGAAGATTGAAAAAGTTTTAGAACATCAAAAGTATGAAACAATTGCTTGGCTTGTCATCAGGGTTGTGCATGATTTAAATACTTTGTGTGGTGAAGATGCAGCATAGCCAGACTATATGATTTTGTACGGATAACTTTCTTTGGCCATGTTATTTTGAAGAGACATAATTGCTTGGTTAGTATGCTTGAAGTATTATTATTTTTATGTCAATATTAAACTTTTGTATTGAATCTTATGGATATTAATATTCTTGCCACAATAAAGAGAATTACATGGATAAATATGTTAGGTAGCATTCCACATCAAAAATTCTGTTTTTATCATTTACCTACTCGAGGACGAGCAGGAATTAAGCTTGGGGATGCTGATACGTCTCCAACGTATCTATAATTTTGATTGTTCCATGCTATTATATTAGCAACCTTGGATGTTTTATATGCATTTATATGCTATTTTATATGATTTTTGGGACTAACCTATTAACCCAGAGTCCAGTGCCAGTTTTCTGTTTTTTCCTTGTTTTAGAATATCGCAGAAAAGGAAAATCAAACGGAGTCCAATTGACCTGAAACTTCACGGAACTTATTTTTGGATCAGAAGAAGTCCAAAAGACTTGGAGTGCACGTCAGGGGATCAACGAGGAGGCCACGAGGCAGGGGGCGCGCCCACCGCCCTGGGTGCGCCCTCCACCCTCGTGGGCCCCTTGTGGCCCCCCTGACGCACTTCTTCCGCCTATATATCTCCATATGCCCTAAAACTATCGGGGAGCACAATAGATCGGGAGTTCCGCCGCCAGAAGCCTATGTAGCCACCGAAAACCAATCTAGACCCGTTCCGGCACCCTGTCGGAGGGGGAATCCCTCTCCGATGGCCATCTTCATCATCCCAGTGCTCTCCATGACGAGGAGGGAGTAGTTCTCCCTCGGGGCTGAGGGTATGTACCAGTAGCTATGTGTTTGATCTCTCTCTCTCTCTCTCATGTTCTTGAGGTGATACGATCTTGATGTATCACAAGCTTTGCTATTATAGTTGGATCTTATGATGTTTTCTCCCCCTCTACTCTCTTGTAATGGATTGAGTTTTCCCTTTGAGGTTATCTTATCAGATTGAGTCTTTAAAGATTTGAGAACACTTGATGTATGTCTTGCCGTGCGTACCTGTGGTGACAATGGGATATTACGTGATTCACTTGATGTATGTTTTGGTGATCAACTTGCGGGTTCCTTCCATGAACCTATGCATAGGGGTTGGGACACGTTTTCATCATGATTCTCCGGTAGAAACTTTGGGGCACTCTTTGAGGTTCTATGTGTTGGTTGAATAAATGAATCTGAGATTGTGTGATGCATATCGTATAATCATAGCCACGGATACTTGAGGTGACATTGGAGTATCTAGGTGACATTAGGGTTTTGGTTGATTTGTGTCTTAAGGTGTTATTCTAGTACGAACTCTAGGGATGTTTGTGACACTTATAGGAATAGCCCAGCGGATTGATTGGAAAGAATAACTTTGAGGTGGTTTCGTACCCTACCATAATCTCTTCGTTTGTTCTCCGCTATTAGTGACTTTGGAGTGACTATTTGTTGCATGTTGAGGGATAGTTATGTGATACAATTATGTTATTATTGTTGAGAGGACTTGCACTAGTGAAAGTACGAACCCTAGGCCTTGTTTCCTATCATTGCAATATCATTTATGCTCAGTTTTATCATTAGTTACCTTGCTGTTTTTATAATTTCAGATTACAAAAACCTTTATCTACTATCCATCTCTTCGCCGAACTAGTGCACCTATACAATTTACCATTGTATTGGGTGTGTTGGGGACACAAGAGACTCTTTGTTATTTGGTTGCAGGGTTGCTTGAAAGAGACCATCTTCATCCTACGCCTCCTACGGATTGATAAACCTTAGGTCATCCACTTGAGGGAAATTTGCTACTGTCCTACAAACCTCTGCACTTGGAGGCCCAACAACGTCTACAAGAAGAAGGTTGTGTAGTAGACATCAGCCAGCAGTGACTGACCTCATGCCTTTGGTATCTTCTATCGAGCGCAAACTCTCTATGGCTGCTTCGCTTCTGGACCTTGGCTCCAAACTTACACTCGTAAATTCGGTGATCACGTCCCTGGCGATCTATGCTATGTGCTCCATCAGACTACCTCCGAAGATACTTGACCATCTGGACAAGTTAAGACGCTATTGTCTCTAGGCCAAGAACATGGATGATGGTGCGAAAGCTGTTTCTATGGCGGCTTGGGGACTGATTTACATACCTAAACACAAAGGAGGGCTCGGAGTGCTTAATCTCAGGGTCCAAAATCAGGGTTTGCTGCTGAAGCAACTGCATAAATTCTATAACCGCATGGATGTACCATGGGTTCAGCTTGTTTAGGTCACGTACTATGAGGGCAGGGTCCCGCATGCTTGTGATCCATGTGGCTTGTTCTGGTGGAAGGATGTCATGAACCTTGCGCCAATATACAGAGGTGTCACGTCCGTTGAGGTGGGGAATGGAAGCACAATGCTGTTATGGAAAGATGACTGGCGTGGCGAAATTCTAGCAAAACGCTGCCCCCGCCTGTTTTCCTTCACTAAAAATGAAGATATCTCCGTTCAAAAGCTGCTAATAACACCAATGCTCGGCCAAAACTTTCACTTGCCGCTCTCAATTCAGGCTAGAGTAGAGCTCGAAGATCTCCAGAACACCTTGTCCGCGATGGAGTTGATGCTTGGAAGGCCGTATGGGGATCGAATGGGCTCGCTTCCAACAAGTTCTATCTCCACTGCTTCTGAGATGAGGAGGCGGATGAGGCATTTAAGTGGATCTGGAAGACAAAATGCACCAACAAGTGGAAGGTCTTTGCTTGGCTGCTTCTCGCGGATAGACTAACCACTCGAGGGCTGCTCAAGAGGAAGAATATGAAACTGAGGGATGACAACTATGCATGCATGTTATGCCGCCAGCCTCCCGAGGAATCAGTTGAGCACTTGTTCTTTCAGTGTGATTTTAGCAGATCGTGCTGGGGGAAGTTAGGGATCGCCTGGCTGGAACATGGCAACACGCTGCAACTCCTGCATGCAGTGAGAAACACGTGGTCCGGACCGATGTTCATGGACATTTTCATCATAGCCGCTTGGAGCATTTGGAAGGAGCGTAACAATAAACACTTTAGAGGGATTGTGCCCACTATGGATGGATGGAGCCAGAGGTTCAAGTGTGACTTTGGTATGATGAGGCATAGAGTCAAAGAGGCCTTAGTGCCATTTGTTTGGCAGGTGGCTAGCCTGACCTAGTTAACTCCTCTATACTTTGTTGTATAGGGACTCTCTTAACCTCTACCCCCCCCATGTAATCTCACTCATGTAACTCTTGGTGTGAAGGTTTAATACAAAGTCAGTGGGGGGTGCCCTCACTGTCCCAAGTTTTTCAAAAAAAAACATCCAAAATAGATAATGTAATAGCATGGAACAATCAAAAATTATAGATATGTTGGAGACGTATCAAGCATCCCCGAGCTTAATTCTTGCTCGTCCTCGAGTAGGTAAATGATAAAAATAGAATTTTTAATGAGGAATGCTACCTAACATAATTTTCAATGTAATTTTCTTTATTGTGGCATGAATGTTCAAATCCAAAAGATTCAAGACAAAAGTTTAATATTGACATAAAAATAATAATACTTCAAGCATACTAACCAAGAAATTATGTCTTCTCAAAATAACATAGCCAAAGAAAGATTGTCACACCCTAGCTAGTCATGCATTAGAGTGTTGCATCATGTTTACTCTTTCATCAGAAACTTGAAATGGGGATCTGTGAAACCCTCAGAATCATCTTGAAAATGACCCAAATGAAAATTTCTCCAAAAGGATCCAAGAAAAATGCTCATGTTGCTCTCTGAAAATATTGGACAGAGATAAAAATCAAACCAATAATTTTAGTGGCTCATGGACATTTATTTTGGGCATTTTGAATTAATGCATAGGTATTTGCATTGGAATTATATTAATTATATATATTAATATATGCCCAAAAATTATGCCATTTGTAAAAGAGCTTTGGAATAATATATAAGGCTCCTGCAAAAATTGGCATAAGTTAAATAAATGATTTAATATATTAATTAAATCAAAACAAATGTCAGAAAATTTAAAAAAAACAGAAAGGAATACAGGAGGAGCTTACCTGGGCCCCTCCACTGTGCGGCCCAGCCAGCTGGCTGGCCCAGCCAGCAGCCGGCCCAGCCCACCTCCCTCCTCTGTCGTCTTCGTCCAGACAGAGGGAGGGGAGTGTGGCCGGCGCGCGCGCGCGCCACCGCGCCACGCCACCTGCTCGCCTGCTTGCCTGGCCTCCTCTCCTCGCCTCGATGGCCTGGACGACGCCACGCCTCTTCCTCTCTCTCTCTCACTCTCCCCCGGCTTCTCCCTCGCTCTCTCTCGCTCTCGGCCGAAGCACACCGTCGCCACCGTTCGCCGTAGCCACTGACTCCGGCCACCCCTCGCTCCCCCGAGTAGCTCAGAAGCTCCGCCACAACTCCCTCTTCCTCCCCACCGCTCCACTAGTCCCCGGAAGCCCTGCATCGCCGCCTCGTCGCCGTTCCCCTCTTCGGACTCCGATCACCGTCGCCGACGAATTCGCCGTCTCCAGCGCGTCCCCGAGCCCACTTCGACGCCCACTGCAACCGCGGTGAGCCCACGAGTCGTTTCCCCCTCTCCTTCCCCTCGTTCCCTCACCGTAGCTGCATCTCCACCACGGCCGAACCTCCGCCGTCGCCGAGCTCGCCGTCGACGTAGCTCCGGTGACCATTTGGTCACCCCGACGAGTCCAACACGTTCGCAAGAACCAGTAGAGCCCCCCTAGCGCCTCACTTTGCTCGACTTCGAGCTCCAGCACCAATCCCGCGCACGACCGAACCCCGGCGGCCGCAGCCGAGCTCACCGCCGTCAACTCCGGCCACCCCGATCCCAACGGACTCCGCCAAGAGCCGCGGGTCGTCCTCAGCTTCACTCCGGTGGTCGCCACGGTCCATTTGGTGGCCGAAACGACCAAAACCACTATCGCCGCCGCACTGTTGGTCGCCGCCGGCCAGAACTCCGGCGAGCTGACGTGGCCTAGATGATTAACCACTAATCCACCACCCCCAGACGCTGACAGTGGGTCCCCAGGGCTTAGTCAAAGCTAACCAGCCCCGGGTCAACGCGGGATTAGCACCTGGTCACTGACGTGTGGACCCCACACGTCAGGTTTGACCCGAGCCAGCTCTGTTGACCTGCTGATGTCACTGTGATGTCAGGCTGACGCAGTAAATGATATTTCTGGATTTAATTAAATCAGGAAATTCCAGAATATTATTTAAACTTCAAAAATTCATAACTTTTATTCTGTAACTCCAAATTGGACAAATAATATATGAAAAATGATCAGAAAAATCCAATCTATCCATCTGTACTATTTTCATGCATGATCAAACAAGTTAAATTGATGTTTTAATCAGAACAAGAAAAGGCACTTTAAAAGGCCATATTTGAATTTGAAATTTGAATCTTTGATTCAAATTTGTTCAAAACCTCCTGGCTTTAGTTGCATTAGCCCAACACACTCATATTGCCATGTTTCATGCATGCATCATATTGTTGCACATTGTTTGGTGATGCCTGTGTATCGTTATCCTTTGCGACAGGATCTGTCCCCGAGGAGTACCGTGATTACCCTAACGAAGAGTCGTATCCGTGCAACGAACCATCAGGCAAGCAACCAACCATTTGATCATATCGATACAATCCCATGTTCTCGCTCCTGCTCTCTTTTACTGCATTAAGACAACGCGATTCAAACTGCTGTGTGCTACGGTAGTTGAACCCATTTCCTCTGCACGACCTGTCATTGCCACAGTAACTAGATGAAACCCACTAGCATGTGTAGGAGTTGATTGAGCCATATGTATGTGTTGTTCCTACCTTGCTATGCCTGCTATGCTTAGAGTTGTGTCAGGTCTGGTTCATCTGGGAGATGGGCTAGAGTGAAATGATTATGTCGGTAATGAGAGTGGTGTGGTGAACACGATTTGGTAAAGGTATCGATGAGAGGCCATGTAGGAGTACATGGTGGGTTGTTTCATTGAAGCCGACCCTAAGCACTGAGATCTGTATGTGTGATTTAAGAACCAGCTACTACCATGCATTGGGCCCGAAACCAATGGACCCTCTCGACTTCTTATTCACCCTAGCTCTCCGTCCAGGAGTTGCAAGTAGTTTCTGGTGTTTGTAGCCTACTGGAGGCCGTGGACAGCGCTGACCGTAGGGGTGGGCTGTGATGCGGTAGGTACGTGGCCGGGTGTACCGAATACCCGTTAGGTATCTCGGGAACCCTGTTCACATCGTTCGGGGCCGTATGGGAAACCTTGGCCGGACTCCCTGCGGATGGAACCTGAATAGGCGATAAACCTGGACTGGAGCCTTAGGTGATTAGGTAGGTCGTGGCCGACACCCACGTTGGGCTTCCGCTTGAAGGTTGCCGAGTACATGTCGTGTAAACGACGGTAAGTGGTGAGAGCGTGTATGAAGAAGTACACCCCTGCAGGGTTAACATGATCTATTCGAATAGCCGCGTCCGCGGTAAAGGACTACTTGGTTGCCTATACAGTTCATAGACAAGTAAATGGAAACTATTAAAAGCCTCAAGATAAGTGTGAGTGCCGAGGATGGCTCCTCCGTAGGAAGACGGAGGTGGATCCTCGGTAGTGTATTGAAGTGGTGAGTAGTGGACTCGTGTGCGCAAAACTATTTCAAATTGGAGTATCGTAGGATAGTCTAGCCAAGAGTCAAAGCTGGCTTGCTGCAATAACTCCACCAACCCTTATTGATACTATGCATGTATGTAGGATCTGATGTAAGTCTTGCTGAGTACCTTTGTACTCATGTTGCTATAATCTACATTTTTACAGAAGACGCTGCAACCCCTTCTGATGGGTTCTATGTAGACGTTGACATCAACGAGTAGGCTAAAGACCCAGGTGGTGACCCTGAGCTTGTGAAGGACCACGTAGTATAGCCAGGCTTTCCAAGCCTCTTTTATTTTACTAGTTGTCTGTACTCAGACAAGTTACTTCCGCTGTTGGCTTGTATGATTGTATGACTTGTATGTTGGGTCGTGAGACCCGTACCTTTGTGTGTATGCTATGTATGGCTCACTGAGCCTTAAATAAAGTACTTGTGTCGTAGAGTCATGTTGTGATGCTTCGTTGTATTTGCACATATCGAGCATATTGTGTGTATGATTGAAATGCTTGGTATGTGTGGGATCTGACTATCTAGTTGTTTATCTTTAGTAGCCTCTCTTACCGGGAAATGTCTCCTAGTGTTACCGCTGAGCCATGGTAGCTTGCTACTGCTCTGGAACACTTAGGCTGGCCGGCATGTGTCCTTCTTTGTTCCTGTGTCTGTCCCTTCGGGGAAATGCCACGCTTTGAGTACCGGAGTCCTGTTAGCCCGCTACAGCCCGGTTTACCGGAGTCCTGCTAGCCCAGTGCTACAGCCCGGACCCACTTGCTGATGACCGACACGTTCGAAGCTGGGTCATGGATGCCTGTCCCTGTAAGTCTGTGCCACTTTGGGTTTACGACTAGTCATGTCAGCCCGGGCTCTTTATCATATGGATGCTAGCGACACTATCATATACGTGAGCCAAAAGGCGCAAACGGTCCCGGGCAAAGGTAAGGCGACACCCGTGGGAACACCGTGCGTGAGGCCGCAAAGTGATATGAAGTGTTACCGGCTAGATCGATGTGACATCGAGTCGGGGTCCTGCTTGGTATGTGTGGGATCTGACTATCTAGTTGTTTATCTTTAGTAGCCTCTCTTACCGGGAAATGTCTCCTAGTGTTACCGCTGAGCCATGGTAGCTTGCTACTGCTCTGGAACACTTAGGCTGGCCGGCATGTGTCCTTCTTCGTTCCTGTGTCTGTCCCTTCGGGGAAATGTCACGCTTTGAGTACCGGAGTCCTGTTAGCCCGCTACAGCCCGGTTTACCGGAGTCCTGCTAGCCCAGTGCTACAGCCCGGACCCACTTGCTGATGACCGACACGTTCGAAGCTGGGTCATGGATGCCTGTCCCTGTAAGTCTGTGCCACTTTGGGTTTACGACTAGTCATGTCAGCCCGGGCTCTTTATCATATGGATGCTAGCGACACTATCATATACGTGAGCCAAAAGGCGCAAACGGTCCCGGGAAAAAGGTAAGACGACACCCGTGGGAATACCGTGCGTGAGGCCGCAAAGTGATATGAGGTGTTACCAGCTAGATCGATGTGACATCGAGTCGGGGTCCTGACAAAGATCATCCCTACAAAATCGTATAGTTGGGCCATGCTTCATTTTCGGCACACAAAATGCTCCCATCATGCACAAGCCCGATGACAAGCCAAGCAATTGTTTCATACTTTAGCATTCTCAAACATTTTCAACTTTCACGCAATATATGAGCGTGAGCCATGGACATAGCAATATAGGTGGAATAGAATGGTGGTTGTGGAGAAGACAAAAAGGAGGAAGATAGTCTCACATCAACTAGGTGTATCAATGGGCTATGGAAATGCCCATCGATAGATATCAATGTGAGTGAGTAGGGATTGCCATGCAGAGCTATAAGTGTATGAAAGCTCAACAAAAGTAACTAAGTGGGTGTGCATCCAACTTTCTTGCTCACAAAGACCTAGGGAAATTTGAGGAAGCCCATCATTGGAATATACAAGCCAAGTTCTATAATGAAAAATTCCCACTAGTATATGAAAGTGACAACATAAGAGACTCTCTATCATGAAGATCATGGTGCTACTTTGAAGCACAAGTGTGGAAAAAAGGATAGTAACATTGCCCCTTCTCTCTTTTTCTCTCATTTTTTTGTTTGGGCCTTCTTCCTTTTTTTGGCCTCTTTTTTTTGTCCAGAGTGTCATCCCGACTTGTGGGGGAATCATAGTCTCCATCATCCTTTCCTCACATGGGACAATGCTCTAATAATGAAGACCATCACACTTTTATTTACTTACAACTCGATACTTAGAATAAAATATGACTCTATGTGAATGCCTCCGGCGGTGTACCGGGATGTGCAATGAATCAAGAGTGACATGTATAAAAAATTATGAATTGTGGCCATGCCACTAATACGATGTCAACTACATGATCATGCAAAGCAATATGACTATGATGAAGCGTGTCATAATAAACGGAATGGTGGAAAATTGCACGACAATATATCTTGGAATGGCTATGGAAATGCCATAATAGGTAGGTATGGTGGATGTTTTGAGGAAGGTAAATGATGGGTTTATGGTACCGGCGAAAGTTGCGCGGCACAAGAGAGGTGAGCAATGGTGGAAGGGTGAGAATGCGTATAATTCATGGACTTAACATTAGTCATAAAGAACTCACATACTTATTGCAAAAATCTGCAAGGCATCAAAACCAAGCACTACGCGCATGCTCCTAGGAGGATAGATTGGTAGGAAAAGACCATCGCCCGTCCCCGACCGCCACTCATAAGGAAGGCAATTAAAAAACACCTCATGCTTCAATTTTTTCACACAACGGTTACCATACGTGCATGCTATGGGACTTGCGAACCCCAACACAAGTATTTCTCAATTTCACAATTACTCAACTAGCACGACTCTAATATCACCTTCTTTATATCTCAAAACAATTATCAAGTATCAAACTTCTCATAGTATTTAATGCACTCTATGTGGAAGTTTTTATTATACCCATCTTGGATGCCCATCATATTAGGACTAATTTTATAATCAAAGAAAATTACCATGTTGTTCTAAAAGACTCTCAAAATAATATAAGTGAAGCATGAGAGATCAATAATTTCTATAAAATAAAACCACCACCGTGTTCTAAAAAGATATAAGTGAAGCACTAAAGCAAAATTATCTAGCTCGAAAGATATAAGTGAAGCACATAAAGTATTCTAATAAATTCCGATTCATGTGTGTCTCTCCCAAAAGGTGTGTACAGCAAGGATGATTGTGGTAAACTAAAAAGCAAAGACTCGAATCATACAAGACGCTCCAAGCAAAACACATATCATGTGGTGAATAAAAATATAGCCTCAAGTAAAGTTACCGATAGACGAAGACGAAAGAGGGGATGCCTTTCGGGGCATCCCCAAGCTTAGGCTTTTGGTTGTCCTTGAATTTTACCTTGCGGTGCCTTGGGCATCCCAAGCTTAGGCTCTTTCCACTCCTTTTTCCAAAATCCATCAAATCCTTTACCCAAAAACTTGAAAACTTCACAACACAAAACACAACAGAAGATCTCATGAGCTCTGTTAGTATAAGAAAACAAACCACCACTTTAATGTACTGTAATTAACTCCTTATTTATTTATATTGGTGTTAAACCTACTGTATTCCAACTTCTATATAGTTCATACCCCCCGATACTAGCCATAGATTCATTAAAATAAGCAAACAACACACGAAAAACAGAATCTGTCAAAACAGAACAGTCTGTAGAAATCTGGAGGTTTCAAATACTTCTGTAACTCCAAAAATTCTGAAAAATTAGGACGACCTAAATAATTTGTATATTGATCTACTGCATTTGGAGTTGGTATTTTATCGCTCTTTGGTAAAAAATGAAAATTATTTTCGTGAGTGCATACTTTCTGTTTTTTTCAGCAAGATCAAACAACAATCACCCAGGAAGATCCTAAAGGCTTTACTTGGCACAAACACGAATTAAAACATAAAAAACATAATCATAACAGAGGCTAGATAAATTATTTATTACTAAACAGAAACAAAAGGTAAAGAACAAAAGTAAAATTGGGTTGCCTCCCAACAAGTGCTATTGTTTAACGCCCCTAGCTAGGCATTGATAATTTCAATGATGCTCACATGAAAGACAAGAATTGAAGCACAAAGAGAGAATCATGAAACACGTGACAAACACATCTAAGTCTAACATAATTCCTATGCATAGGCATCTTATAGGCAAATAAATTATCATAGCAAGCAAAAACTAGCATATGCAAGGAAGCGGAAAGAAACAATAGCAATCTCAACATAACGAGAGGTAATTTAGTAACATGAAAATTTCTACAATCATATTTTACTCTCTCATAATAATTACATGTGGGATCATAAGCAAATTCAATAAAAATAGCTATCACATAAAATATTTTCAACACGATCCACATGCATGCAAAGTTAACACTCTTCCAAAATAGTGGGATTAACATTAACTAAAGTCATGACCTCTCCAAACCCACTTTTATCGAATATTGCATAAGATTGAACATTCTCCAAATACGTGGGATCTGAAGTTGACACTCTTCCAAACCCACTTTCAATATTGCAAACATCATTATCAATCTTATATTCATCATGGGGCTTAAATAAATTTTCAAGATCATAAGAAGAATCGCCCCAATCATGATCATTGCAACAAGTAGTGGACATAGCAAAACTAGCATCCCCAAGCTTAGGGTTTTGCATATTATTAGCACAATTGACATTCATAGAATTTATAATAACATCATTGCAATCATGCTTTTTATTCAAAGATCTATCGTGAATCACTTTATAATTTTCTTCTTTCAACACTTCATCACAACTTTCAGATTCACGAATTTCAAGCAAAACCTCATAAAGATAATCTAGTGCACTCAACTCACTAGCAATTGGTTAATCATAATTGGATCTTTTAAAAAGATTAGCAAGAGGATGAGGATCCATAACAATATATATTTAGCAAGCGAAGATGCAAGCTAATATAAGGCACATGGTAACACGAGAAAACAGAAGGACGAACGGAAGAAGGGCGAAGGAAAGGCAAAGGTGAAGTGGGGGAGAGGAAAACGAGAGGCAAATGGCAAATAATGTAATGCGAAGGAGAAGAGTTTATGATGGGTACTTGGTATGTCTTGACTTGAGCGTAGATCTCCCCGGCAATGGCGCCAGAGATCCATCTTGCTACCTCTTGAGAATGCGTTGGTTTCCCCTTGAAGAGGAAAGGATGATGCAGCAAAGTAGCGTAAGTATTTCCCTTGGTTTTCGAGAACCAAGGTATCAATCCAGTAGGAGATAACACGCAAGTCACCTAGTACCTGCACAAACAATCAAGAACCTTGCAACCAACGCGATAAAGGGGTTGTCAATCCCTTCACGGTCACTCGCAAAAGTGAAATCTGATAAAGATAATAAGATAAATATTTTTGGTATTTTTGTTGTATAGATTGGAAAGTAAAGAGTGCAAATAGTAAACGAGATGCCATGTAAATAAAAAGAGATGCAATATAATAATAAAGAGACCCAGGGGCCATAGGTTTTACTAGTGGCTTCTCTCATGATAGCATGTATTACGGTGGGTGAACAAACTACTGTCGAGCAATTGATAGAAGAGCGCATAGTTATGAGAATATCTAGGCACTGATTATGAATATAGGCATCACGTCTGTGTTAAGTAGACCGAAACGATTCTGCCTCTACTACTATTACTCCACACATCGACCGCTATCCAGCATGCATCTAGAGTATTAAGTTCATAAGAACAGAGTAATGCTTTAAGCAAGATGACATGATGTAGAGGGATAAACTCAAGCAATATGATATAAACCCCATCTTTTTATCCTCGATGGCAACAATACAATACATGCCTTGCTGCCCCTACTGTCATTGGGAAAAGACACTACAAGATTGAACCCAAAGCTAAGCACTTATCCCATTGCAAGAAAGATCAATCTAGTAGGCCAAACTAAACTGATAATTCGAAGAGACTTGCAAAGATATCATAAGAATTCAAAGAAGAACCAAATATTATTCATAGATAAACTTGATCATAAATCCACAATTCATCGGATCTCGGCAAACACACCGCAAAAAGTATTACATCGAATAGATCTCCAAGAACATCGAGGAGAACTTTGTATTGAGAACCAAAGAGGAAGAAGACATCTAGATAATAACTATGGACCCGAAGGTCTGTGGTAAACTACTCACACATCATTGGAGAGGCTATGGTGTTGATTTTGAAGCCCTCCGTGTTCGATTCCCCTCCGGCGAATCATCGAAAAAGGCCCCAGATGGGATCTCACGGGTACAGAAGATTGCGGCGGTGGAAAAATGGTTTTGTGGCTCCCCCTGATGTTTTCAGGGTATAAAAGTATATATAGGCGAAAGAAGTACGTCGATGGAGATCCGTGGGGCCAACAAGGGTGGGGGCGCACCTACCCCCCTGGTCGCGCCCTCCTATCTCGTGGCTGCCTCGCGGACTTCCAGACTTCACTCCAAGTCTCCTGGTTTGCGTTTGTTCCAAGAAAGATCCTCGTGAAGGTTTCATTCCGTTTGGATTCCGTTTGATATTCCTTTTCTACGAAACACTAAAATAGGCAAAAACAGAAACTGGCACTGGGCCTCCGGTTAATAGGTTAGTCCCAAAAATAATTTAAAAGAGTATATTAAAGTCCATTAAACATCCAAAACAGATAATATAATAGCATGGAACAATCAAAAATTATAGATACATTGGAGACGTATCATAGATCTCCGAGAACATTGAGGAGAACTTTGTATTGAGAATTAAAGAGAGAGAAGAAGCAATCTAGCTACTTGCTATGGACCCGTAGGTCTGAAGTAAACTACTCACGCTTCATCAGAGAGGCAATGGTGTTGATGTAGAAGCCCTCCATGATCGAATCCTCCTCGGGAAGGATGCCAGAAAAGGCCCCTAGATGGGATCTCACGGGTACAGAAGGTAGCGGAGGTGGAAAAGTGGTTTCGTGGCTCCCCTGGAAGTTTTTGGGGTATATGAGTATTGTTGGGGAACGTAGTAATTTCAAAAAATTTCCTACACACACGCAAGATCATGGTGATGCATAGCAACGAGAGGGGAGAGTGTGACCTACGTACTCTTGTAGATCGACAACGGAAGCGTTTGGTTGATGTAGTCGTACGTCTCCACGGCCCGACCGATCAAGTACCGAAACTATGGCACCTCCGAGTTCTAGCACACGTTCAGCTCGATGACGATCCCCGGACTCCGATCCAGCAAAGTGTCGGGGAAGAGTTCCGTCAGCACGACGGCGTGGTGACGATCTTGATGTACTACCGTCGTAGGGCTTCGCCTAAGCACCGCTACAATATTATCGAGGACTATGGTGGAGGGGGGCACCGCACACGGCTAAGAATATGATCACGTAGATCAACTTGTGTGTCTAGGGGTGCCCCCTGCCCCCGTATATAAAGGAGCAAGGGGAGGAGGTCGGCCAGCCCCTATAGGCGCGCCAGGAGGAGTCCTCCTCCTAGTAGGAGTAGGACTCCTACTAGGAGGGGGAAAGAAGTGGGGAGGGAGAGGGAAAGGGGGGGCGCCGCCCCCCTCTCCTAGTCCAATTCGGACCAGGGGGGAGGAGGCGCGCAGCCCACCTCTGGCTGCCCCTCTCTCTCTCCACTAAGGCCCATATGGCCCATTACTTCTCCCGGGGGGGTTCCGGTAACCCTCCGGCTCTCCGGTTTTCTCCGAAATCACCCGGAACACTTCCGGTGTCCGAATATAGCCGTCCAATATATCAATCTTTATGTCTTGACCATTTCGAGACTCCTCGTCATGTCCGTGATCACATCCGGGACTCCGAACTAACTTCGGTACATCAAAACTCATAAACTCATAATATAACTGTCATCGAAACCTTAAGCGTGCGGACCCTACGGGTTCGAGAACAATGTAGACATGACCGAGACACGTCTCCGGTCAATAACCAATAGCAGAACCTAGATGCTCACATTGGCTCCTACATATTCTACGAAGATCTTTATTGGTCAGACCGCAAAACAACATACATTGTTCCCTTTGTCATCGGTATGTTACTTGCTCGAGATTCGATCGTCGGTATCTCAATACCTAGTTCAATCTCGTTACCGGCAAGTCTCTTTACTCGTTTCGTAATACATCATTTCGCAACTAACTCATTAGTTGCAATGCTTGCAAGGCTTATGTGATGTGCATTACCGAGAGGGCCCAAAGATACCTCTCCGACAATCGGAGTGACAATTCCTAATCTCGAAATACGCCAACCCAACATGTACCTTTGGAGACACCTGTAGAGCACCTTTATAATCACCCATTTACGTTGTGACGTTTGGTAGCACACAAAGTGTTCCTATGGCAAACGGGAGTTGCATAATCTCATAGTCATAGGAACATGTATAAGTCATGAAGAAAGCAATAGCAACATACTAAACGATCGGGTGCTAAGCTAATGGAATGGGTCATGTCAATCAGATCATTCACCTAATGATGTGATCTCGTTAATCAAAAAACAACTCCTTGTTCATGGTTAGGAAACATAACCATCTTTGATTAACGAGCTAGTCAAGTAGAGGCATACTAGTGACACTCTGTTTGTCTATGTATTCACACATGTATTATGTTTCCGGTTAATACAATTCTAGCATGAATAATAAACATTTATCATGATATAAGGAAATAAATAATAACTTTATTATTGCCTCTAGGGCATATTTCCTTCAGTCTCCCACTTGCACTAGAGACAATAATCTAGATTACACAGTAATGATTCTAACACCCATGGAGCCTTGGTGCTGATCATGTTTTGCTCGTGGAAGAGGCTTAGTCAATGGGTCTGCAACATTCAGATCCATATGTATCTTGCAAATCTCTATGTCTCCCACCTGGACTAGATCCCGGATGGAATTGAAGCGTCTCTTGATGTGCTTGGTTCTCTTGTGAAATCGGGATTCCTTTGTCAAGGCAATTGCACCAGTATTGTCACAAAAGATTTTCATTGGACCCGATGCACTAGGTATGACACCTAGATCGGATCTGAACTCCTTCATCCAGACTCCTTCATTTGCTGCTTCCGAAGCAGCTATGTACTCCGCTTCACATGTAGATCCCTCTACAACGCTTTGTTTAGAACTGCACCAACTGACAGCTCCACCGTTTAATGTAAACACGTATCCGGTTTGCGATTTAGAATCGTCCGGATCAGTGTCAAAGCTTGCATCAACGTAACCTTTTACGATGAGCTCTTTGTCACCTCCATATATGAGAAACATATCCTTAGTCCTTTTCAGGTATTTCAGGATGTTCTTGACCTTGTCCAGTGATCCACTCCTGGATTACTTTGGTACCTCCCTGCTAGACTTATAGCAAGGCACACATCAGGTCTGGTACACAGCATTGCATACATGATAGAGCCTATGGCTGAAGCATAGGGAACATCTTTCATATTCTCTCTATCTTCTGCAGTGGTCGGGCATTGAGTCTTACTCAACTTCACACCTTGTAACACAGGCAAGAACCCTTTCTTTGCTTGATCCATTTTGAACTTCTTCAAAACTTTGTCAAGGTATGTGGTTTGTGGAAGTCCAATTAAGCGTCTTGATCTATCTCTATAGATTTTAATGCCTAATATGTAAGCAGCTTCACCGAGGTCTTTCATTGAAAAACTCTTATTCAAGTATCCCTTTATGCTATCCAGAAATTCTATATCATTTCCAATTAGTAATATGTCATCCACATATAATATCAGAAATGCTATAGAGCTCCCACTCACTTTCTTGTAAATACAGGCTTCTCCAAAAGTCTGTATAAAACCAAATGCTTTGATCACACTATCAAAGCGTTTATTCCAACTCCGAGAGGCTTGCACCAGTCCATAAATGGATCGCTGGAGCTTGCACACTTTGTTAGCTCCCTTTGGATCGACAAAACCTTCTGGTTGCATCATATACAACTCTTCTTCCAGAAATCCATTCAGGAATGCAGTTTTGACATCCATCTACCAAATTTCATAATCATAAAATGCGGCAATTGCTAACATGATTCAGACAGACTTAAGCATCGCTACGGGTGAGAAGGTCTCATCATAGTCAATCCCTTGAACTTGCCAAAAACCTTTTGCAACAAGTCGAGCTTTGTAGACAGTAATATTACCGTCAGCGTCAGCCTTCTTCTTGAAGATCCATTTATTTTCAATTGCTTGCCGATCATCGGGCAAGTCAACCAAAGTCCATACTCTGTTCTCATACATGGATCCCATCTCAGATTTCATGGCTTCAAGCCATTTTGCGGAATCTGGGCTCACCATTGCTTCTTCATAGTTCGTAGGTTCATCATGATCTAGTAGCATGACTTCCAGAATAGGATTACCATACCACTCTGGCGCGGATCTTACTCTAGTTGATCTACGAGGTTCAGTAGTATCTTGTTCTGAAGTTTCATGATCATCATCATTAGCTTCCTCACTAACTGGTGTAGGTGTCACTGAAACAGTTTTCTGTGATGCACTACTTTCCAATAAGGGAGCAGGTACAGTTACCTCGTCAAGTTCTACTTTCCTCCCACTCACTTCTTTCGAGAGAAACTCCTTCTCCAGAAAGTTTCCGAACTTAGCAACAAAAGTCTTGCCTTCGGATCTGTGATAGAAGGTGTATCCAATAGTCTCCTTTGGATATCCTATGAAGACACATTTCTCCGATTTGGGTTCGAGCTTATCAGGTTGAAGCTTTTTCACATAAGCATCGCAGCCCCAAACTTTCAGAAACGACAACTTTGGTTTCTTGCCAAACCACAGTTCATAAGGCGTCGTCTCAACGGATTTTGATGGTGCCCTATTTAACGTGAATGCGGCTGTCTCTAGAGCGTGTCCCCAAAACGATAGCGGTAAATCAGTAAGAGACATCATAGATCGCACCATATCTAGTAAAGTACGATTACGACGTTCGGACACACCATTACGTTGTGGTGTTCCGGGTGGCGTGAGTTGCGAAACTATTCCACAATTTTTCAAATGTACACCAAACTCGTAACTCAAATATTCTCCTCCACGATCGGATCATAGAAACTTTATTTTCTTGTTACAATGATTTTCAACTTCACTCTGAAATTCTTTGAACTTTTCAAACGTTTCAGACTTATGTTTCATTAAGTAGATATACCCATATCTGCTTAAGTCATCTGTGAAGGTGAGAAAATAACGATATCCACCACGAGCCTCAATATTCATCGGACCACATACATCTGTATGCATGATTTCCAATAAATCTGTTGCTCTCTCCATAGTACCGGAGAACGGTGTTTTAGTCATCTTGCCCATGAGGCACGGTTTGCAAGTACCAAGTGGTTCCAAAAGTCCATCAGTATGGAGTTTCTTCATGTGCTTTACACCGATACGACCTAAACGGCAGTGCCACAAATAAGTTGCACTATCATTATCAACTCTGCATCTTTTGGCTTCAACACTATGAATATGTGTGTCACTACTATCGAGATTCAATAAAAATAGACCACTCTTTAAGGGTGCATGACCATAAAAGATATTACTCAAATAAATAGAACAACCATTATTCTCAGATTTAAATGAATAATCGTCTCGCATCAAACAAGATCTAGATATAATGTTCATGCTTAACGCTGGCACCAAATAACAATTATTTAGGTCTAATATTAATCCCGAAGGTAGATGTAGAGGTAGCGTGCCGACTGCGATCACATCGACTTTGGAACCGTTTCCCACGCGCATCGTCACCTCGTCCTTAGCCAATCTTCGCTTAATCCATAGTCCCTGTTTCGAGTTGCAAATATTAGCAACAGAACCAGTATCAAATACCCAGGTGCTACTGCGAGCATTAGTAAGGTACACATCAATAACATGTATATCACATATACCTTTGTTCACCTTGCCATCCTTCTTATCTGCCAAATACTTGGGGCAGTTCCGCTTCCAGTGACCAGTCTGCTTGCAGTAGAAGCACTCAGTTTTAGGCTTAGGTCCAGGTTTGGGTTTCTTCTCTTGAGTAGCAACTTGCTTGCCGTTCTTTTTGAAGTTCCCCTTCTTCTTCCCTTTGCCCTTTTTCTTGAAACTAGTGGTCTTGTTGACCATCAACACTTGATGCTCCTTCTTGATTTCTACCTCCGCAGCTTTTAGCATTTGGAAGCGTTTGGTTGATGTAGTCGTACGTCTCCACGGCCCGACCGATCAAGTACTGAAACTACGGCACCTCCGAGTTCTAGCACACGTTCAGCTCGATGACGATCCCCGGACTTCGATCCAGCAAAGTGTCGGGGAAGAGTTCCGTCAGCACGACGGCGTGGTGACGATCTTGATGTACTACCGTTGCAGGGCTTCGCCTAAGCACCGCTACCATATTATCGAGGACTATGGTGGAGGGGGGCACCGCACACGGCTAAGAATATGATCACGCGGATCAACTTGTGTGTCTAGGGGTGCCCCCCTACCCCCGTATATAAAGGAGCGAGGGAAGGAGGCCGGTCGGCCCCTATAGGCGCGCCAGGAGGAGTCCTCCTCCTAGTAGGAGTAGGACTCCTACTAGGAGGGGGAAAGAAGTGGGGAGGGAGAGGGAAAGGGGGGCGCTGCCCCCTCTCCTAGTCCAATTCGGACCAGGGGGGAGGAGGTGCGCAGCCCACCTCTGGGTTCCCCTCTCTCTCTCCACTAAGGCCCATATGGCCCATTACTTCTCCCGGGGGGTTCCGGTAACCCTCCGGCTCTCCGGTTTTCTCCGAAATCACCCGGAAAACTTCCAGTGTACGAATATAGCCATCCAATATATCAATCCTTATGTCTTGACCATTTCGAGACTCCTCGTCATGTCCGTGATCACATCCGGGACTCCGAACTAACTTCGGTACATCAAAACTCATAAACTCATAATATAACTGTCATCGAAACCTTAAGCGTGCGGACCCTACGGGTTCGAGAACAATGTAGACATGACCGAGACACTTCTCCGGTCAATAACCAATAGCGGAACCTGGATGCTCATATTGGCTCCTACATATTCTACGAAGATCTTTATCGGTCAGACCGCAAAACAACATACTTTGTTCCCTTTGTCATCGGTATGTTACTTGCCCGAGATTCGATCGTCGGTATCTCAATACCTAGTTCAATCTCGTTACCGGCAAGTCTCTTTACTCGTTTCGTAATACATCATTTCGCAACTAACTAATTAGTTGCAATGCTTGCAAGGCTTATGTGATGTGCATTACCGAGAGGGCTCAGAGATACCTCTCCGACAGTCGGAGTGACAAATCCTAATCTCGAAATACGCCAACCCAACATGTACCTTTGGAGACACCTGTAGAGCACCTTTATAATCACCCATTTACGTTGTGACATTTGGTAGCACACAAAGTGTTCCTCCGGCAAACGGGAGTTGCATAATCTCATAGTCATAGGAACATGTATAAGTCATGAAGAAAGCAATGGCAACATACTAAACGATCGGGTGCTAAGCTAATGGAATGGGTCATGTCAATCAGATCATTCACCTAATGATGTGATCTCGTTAATCAAATAACAACTCCTTGTTCATGGTTAGGAAACATAACCATCTTTGATTAACGAGCTAGTCAAGTAGAGGCATACTAGTGACACTCTATTTGTCTATGTATTCACACATGTATTATGTTTCCGGTTAATACAATTCTAGCATGAATAATAAACATTTATCATGATATAAGGAAATAAATAATAACTTTATTATTGCCTCTAGGGCATATTTCCTTCAAGTATATATAGGAGGAAGATCTAGGTCAGGAGGTCACCGAGGGCCCACAAGGTTGGGGCGCGCGCCCTCCACCCTTGTGGCCGCCTCGTCGCTCTTATGACTTGCACTCCAAGTCTCATGGGTGTCTTCTGGTCCAAGAAAATCATCGTGAAAGTTTTATTCCGTTTGGACTCCGTTTGGTATTCCTTTTTTGTGAAACTCTAAAACAAGGAAAAAAACATAAACTGGCACTAGGCTCTAGGTTAATAGGTTAGTCCCATAAATCATATAAAATAGCATATTAATGCATATAAAACATCCAAAATAGATAATATAATAGCATCGAACAATCAAAAATTATAGATACATTGGAAACGTATCATCAGCTTCATGAGAATGAACTGTAGAGCATATTTCAGAAGCCAGAGCCCAACATGAGCCAGATGCTGAGAATGATGAAGCCTTTGCCTCGTGACACTGAATATCCAAAGGAGTTCTTTGTCAAGGACCTCGAGTACTTGCCCCGCACAGTCTTTCACATTCTAAGGCGTACTCTATGGCCTGTCAAAGGCAACTCTCCTGATGCCAAACTCAAAGGCGCCATGAAGACATTGGTCTTCTATATCATCAATGGCATCAGGTTCAACACACAAGATTTCTTCATCCATCAACTTGATGCTTCTGGAATTGATCTCTTTGGTTTGAAGTTCTATGCACCATGGGTCATGCGTCTGATCAAGCTTCATTCAACAATCAACTATCAACCTTCAGCACGCAACCATGTTGTATTTTTACATGATGTTGATATGTCCTTTCAAGCCATCTACCCTAAGCATGCTAAGAAGCCACTCCACTTGCAAAATGCAGAACATCAAAGCTTCACTCAGCTAATTGAAGGAATTCATGTGCCAAATTATGCTGCTCCTACTTATCCCGTGGCTGGCAACTTGCTCTGCCGTATCATGCCAATACTGAAGCCACAGCCAGTATAATTGCTCAAAGGCCTCAGAAGCGTCCCCGTGTCCTCAACGACTGAGAGCTTCTGGTATCCCTACATCAGAAATAGGATAGGCATCATGACTGGCTGAATCACCAAATGCAGAGTCTTCTGGCTGATGTCAATCGCATTCGCAATCTTGCAACCAAGAATGCATTCGTTGCGCTTGAAGCCTGTTTGCGGTCCTAGAAGAGCCTCACACTGCTCTACTCTGAAGATGATCTTCACAAAGATGGCTTCACAGAGAAATTCAAGTTTGACTCCAGGCCACCACAATCTACAAGTTGGCATCCAACACCTTCCATTAAAGATTCGGAGTATTCATCTTCGGCTGCAACTGTTGTTGCAATAGTCGTTGATGAAGAAGACGATGCCACTTCACTAGCTATGACTTCACTGCACCACATCTCTGCACCAGGCTCGTCTGCACCGCCCAACACCAACGTCGACCCTGCTGCTCTAACATCTTCTCCAACTGGGAACGAGTAGATCCTCTATGTGTTCAAACCTTTTTGGTCCTTACTGACAAAAGGGGGAGAAGCATATGTGGTTGATAGTCATCAAGCGGGTCCATATGGGTGGTTGCCTAAATTTTTGCTAAGTTCTTACAACTCTTGTTTTGAAACTATTTGGCTCTTGAGTTGTAACACTTAAACTTGATGGTCGTCTACTACTTTTGCTGCTACTTTGTGATGCGATGATAAATTCTGCATGAAGTCATTCTGCAGACGCCCATTTCTCATTATGCATTTCATTATCTTCGCTATTCTTATGTATGCATGATGAATTGTCTTCATGTGTTGAAGAGGATCTCCACAAAGTAAAACCTGCCATGTGCATTTGCATTCAAAAGCAAACTACTTATATGGACATCTTCAGGGGGAGCCTTTTCAACTTATGAAGTCAATGCCTATAATCCTAAACTTTCACATACTTTTATCCCCATTGAAAACTTCAACCATTTTGTCATTTAGATACATTACAACCGCATACTTTTCTGACTCTCTCAGGCCATCAACACTTTTGGCCATCGGATCTGGACTTTCGGGCGCCGCTGGCCGTTCGATCTATTTGCCATTCCTCGTAGGCTTTGGTTGATGTACGGGGAGCGCTATTGGGCTAGGGCGATGCTCCCGTGACAAAATCGGTAGTTTGCTGTTTATTGGGCCAACTGGGCCTTTGAGTCCGTGAAGAGAAAAACCAGCACGCACGTGAAATCCTCTTGACTCGGGCAACGCGAACGGGCGATGAGCCGATGACGGGGGCAGCCAATTGCCACATATCTATTCGACTCCACTTCCCGATGATTGAGGATTCACCATTGCTTCAGGGCTTTAATGGAAATCAATGCGCACTACTCGCTTGTGGTCGATAATTACAAGATCAGTTACCATGGCGCTAGCTCCCTGTTCTTCCTCTACTGCACACATGTTCATATATTCTCTGCTTCCTACCTTGCGTCGGGCGACGGTGGCATCGTCGGATTCCCCCCTCCACGACTCCTTCCTCTCCGTCCATGGCATAGCAACTAGGCCCGAAAGACCGACCTGGCTGCCAGGGAGCACGACACCGAGACCTAAGCGCGCTAATGGCGCCAGCAGCGACCTTCATCGATTCCCACCTCCGAGCTACTCCCAGTCGTGGCCTATTGCTATAGGTGCTGGGTTGAGGCTTGCCGGATCGTGGCTCCGCCCATTTTCTCTCCCACCTATCTCCCACTATTTCTCCATCCAATTTATAATCCTTATTGACGGTGCTTTTCTTTACTGAGATTTCAGCAAGTGCCCTCAATCGTTGGGTTGGAGACTGGTCATGGTGGGTTGATTTCATCCATGTTGCTGATTTATCTTCTTACTACATCCCCTCTTCCACCGATCTTTCTTATTGCTGCTATTTTTTTATTACAAGCTACCAAATTGATGCAGGTCGGTAAGAAAGTATTGTGTTGTTCTGGTAATGGTAGGTTCGATTAGGAAATTCCTGAAGCTCATGATTTGCAATGGGTCAATGGCTCTCAGCCATGTTAGTTTATGTGTACTCTCATATCTAATCTTATGGCTATGATTTGTAAAATCTCATCCTTGTGTCCGTCGATTTTAGCAACGTGGATGGGTCTCTTTATTCAGGTTCATATATTGCAGAACTGAACACAATTGTTATCTAACATGAGAAAAATTTCTCAATAACAACTAATTGTCTATACAGCTTTAGAATGTGTTTGGTGCCTGCATCTACAAGTACTTGATTTATAGACGCAAGTGCGGATATGACACTAAAAATAGCTCTGTAAAAGTAGCTACTTTTCCTTCCCTGATTAGCATATATATCTATTTGTCTCATATGAGTTCAGTGGTGCCATATCTGAATTCTCAACATGCACTGGGCACCTGGAAAATAAATTGTAGCTAGGCATATCTATTCTCGCTGTTCTTTGCTTTTTGGCCATGCACAACTGCAAGATACACCATTTAGTAGGTGGAGTTTGTCTTGAACTCTTGATAATGTTTTCTCCATTGAGCAAACATTTAAAGAAGATATGGGAGCTTTAAACCAGATAGACCAAAAAGGGAGATTACACTACCATGGTATCACTTCTACTACCACATATTAGTAGGTGGAGTTTGTCTTGAACTCTTGATAATGTTTTCTCCATTGAGCAAACATTTAAAGAAGATATGGGAGCTTTAAAACAGATAGACCAAAAAGGGAGATTACACTACCATGGTATCACTTCTACTACCACATAAAGTAGTAACATAACCACCCTTAAGTACGTGCATATTTGTGCTCTGGAATGATACGAAAGATCTTAAACCTAGGGAGTAATAGCGTCATAGTTAAGCCTACTTGGAATAATGGCTGCTATATATCTATAAAGCGGGGTGAAAGCCTTTTTCGGTGAAACACTTGGGACTTCTGATCAGTTCAGCATATAACCAAATATTGATTGCCATGTATGACTGATCTCTTCTATAAGTAATTTGGTCGCTCCAAGTCTCCAACCATCATTGAGTGTCATTGAGTAGGATACACAAGCATGACATTGAGTATTGTCAATGACGTACCATCTCATGTCCCAGCACTGATAAATGTACACCATCCTAATTCATGATGCTAAATATCTTTGTTCTAACCAGAATATGTATGTGTCAATTTTTATCCAAGTAATACCGACTTGGAAAGAGACTCAGATTTTGATTAAACATGTGTGTGCCTATTTCAAGGAACTGTAATTCATTTTTCTCACATTTACAATCTTTATTTTCACCCAATCTACAGAGTTTCTAATAGATGGGCGCGGCAACGCGCGCCATCATGGTCTAGTCAATCACCAAAAAGGGGGAGATTGTAAGTGCATCTAGTGCCACCCCTAGTTGGTTTTGGAGTATTGATGACAAACTTGGTTGAGGGACTAATGTGTTTGTGAGAATTGCAAGATAACATAGGTAGTAGTCCCTCGTTGATTCCGTTTACCTACCAGAGATGACCCCTAACATTGTATGAAGACATTGAAGACAATGGTGATCCATGAAGATATTCACTTGAAGATAATGACCTGTGAAGACATTCACTTGAAGACTATGGAGTGTGAAGACATAGTTGTTTCTTAGTTTCCTTTTCTTCTATATTGAGTCATAGGAACCACTGTACTGTTAAGTGGGGTCCAAGTGAACAAAGTCAGGTGCCTGATGTGATGCTCAACCAAAATCCTATGTCTTCGAGCAAAGACAATGAGAGCAAATCTTATCCAGAGTTGGATGAGTCAGCTTTGCTTGTAGCCCAAGCCAAGCTGTCGCGTGTGTTTGAAATCCAACCGCTGGACACGTGTTGGTTCCTTATAGTGACCCAGGGTCATTTTGGACATGTCAAGTCGGGTTGCCTCCAAGCTCTAAATAGGCCACCCCTACACCATAAATTGGTGGCTGCTCAGAGTTAGTGCACATATTTTGTCGTTTGAGAGCAACCCACCTCCAAAGCCTTTGAGAGAGAGATCCTTGCTAGGACAAAGCCCAAACACCCAGAGCCAAAGAGTGTTAGGCATCACTGAAGTATTTTTGTCTGCGTGACCTGAAGACTTGTTACACTTGAGGATGTGAATCCTCCAGCCGGTTAGGTGTCGCGATCTGAGCATCCCAGAGTCATTGTCGATCACCGGTGAACGAGGTCTGTGAAGGTTTGCATGTCTACCTTGAAGACTTACTAGAGTGATTGGGCGAGGACTGGGTGTCCTTAGCTCGAGGGGAATAAGGTGAAGACGCGGTCTTCTAAGTTCAATCTCAGCCTCCCTAACCAGACGTACAGTTGTCACAGCAACTGAACTGGTCTACCAAATCCTTTTCTTCACCAAGCAATTGGTTCTATCCCCTACTTCCTTTACTTTTCAGTTTGTCTTCATGAAGTCATTGCTTGCTTGTCTGATCTGTTTGACTTCACTGTGTGAAGACTATTACCTGTTTGGCTTCATATTGTCTTCCATTCTGATCCATACTACCTAGCGGCTGATAGTCTTCATACTTTCACAATATTGCTTACTTGACTATGGCTTGTCTAGTGTAGTCTATCTTCCATTGCATACCAATAGGTTCATTTCATCTGTTTGTCTTCAAAGACCTCGCGTTTTGGAGACTTTCATAAAAATTGCCTATTCACCCACCTCTAGTCGATAACTAGCACTTTCACATACACACCTCAGCAGAATGGCATCATGGAGTGCAAGAACAGAACCCTCATTGAGATGGCACGCACAATTCTTGATGAGTACAAGACTCCAAGAAAGTTCTGGCCTAAAGCCATTGATACTTCTTGCCACATCATCAACATAGTTTATCTTCATAAGTTCTTCAAGAAGACATCCTATGAACTCCTAACTGGTAAGAAGCCAAACGTTAGCTATTTCAAGGTCTTTGGTGCCAGGTGCTGGATCAAGGATCCACGTCACACTTCAAAATTTGCAACGAAAGCACATGAAGGTTTTATGCTTGGTTACAAAAAGGATTCGCACACCTACAGAGTCTTCAACCTATTTCACTGGTTGAAACTATAGATGTGCGGTTCGATGAAACTAATGGCTCGCAAAGAGAGCACCTGCCAAATGTGCTAGATGAAGCTTCTCCTAGTGAATCTATCAAGCATATGGGTATTGTAGAAATCATACCCACAAAGGAACAGGGTGAAGAAGAAATCATCATTTCAGCACCTAATCAACATGAAGACAATGCTCAGTCTGAAGACAATGCTGAAGCTAACAATGACAATCAACAAGAGCAAAGTCTTCACCCAGCCCATCCTCGCATGGCCAATGAAGTACAGATTGAGAAGATCATATACAGTATCAATGCACCTGGTCCTCTCACTCATTCAAGACCAACACAACTAGCAAATTTCAGTGGGCACTTTGCATTTGTCTCTATATCTGAACCCAAGAAAGTTGATGAAGCCTTCATGGAACCTGAATGGATTCAAGCTATGCAAGAAGAGCTTCAACAATTTGAGCTGAATAATGTCTGGGAGCTAGTTAAACATCCTGATCATCACAAGCACAATATTATTGGTACCAAATGGATCTATCGCAACAAGCAATATGAGCACGGGCAAGTTGTCAGAAACAAGGCTCGTCTCGTTGCTCAAGGTTACAATTAAGTAGAAGGAATTGACTTTGATGAAACCTTTGCTCCTGTGGCTAGGATTGAAGCCATTCGTATACTGCTAGCATATGCTAACCACAAAAATATTCTTCTGTACCAAATGGATGTGAAGAGTGCCTTCCTTAATGAAAAAATTGAAGAAGAAGTATATGTTTCCCAACCTCCTAGTTTTGAAGATCCAAAGCATCCTGATATGGTCTAGAAACTCAACAAGGCGTTGTATGGCCTCAAACAAGCACCTCACGCTTGGTATGTGTCAGTGTCAAAACCGGCGGATCTCGGGTAGGGGGGCCCGAACTATGCGTCTAAGGCGGATGGTAATAGGAGGCAGGGGACACGATGTTTACCCAGGTTCGGGCCCTCTTGATGGAGGTAATACCCTACGTCCTGCCTGATTGTTCTTGATGATATGAGTATTACAAGAGTTGATCTACCACGAGATCGTAAAGGCTAAACCCTAGAAGCTAGCCTATGGTATGATTTTTTGTTGTCCTACGGACTAAACCCTTCGGTTTATATAGACACCGGAGGGGGCTAGGGTTACACAGAGTCAGTTACAAGGGAGGATATATACATATCCGTATTGCCTAGCTTGCCTTCCACGCCAAGTAGAGTCCCATGCGGACATGGGATAGAGTCTTCAATCTTGTATCTTCATAGTCCAACAGTCCGGCCGAAGGATATAGTCCGGCTATCCGGAGACCCCCTAATCCAGGACTCCCTCAGTAGCCCCTAAACCAGGCTTCAATAACGATGAGTCCAGCGTGCAGTATTGTCTTCGGCATTTCAAGGCGGGTTCCTCCTCCGAATATTCCATAGAAGATTTTGAACACCAGAATAGTGCCCGGCTCTGCAAAACAAGTTCCACATACTGCCGCAGAGAGAATAATATTTTCACAAATCTAATCTGCTGACACGTTCTGATAGCACAACGTTATGTCATGGCTCGGTCATTATTTGAACCGTTTTTCTCAACCAGCGCTGCGCATATTGCGAGGCAGTTTTTCTGTCATGTCTTGTCAAAGCAGAGATTGTGTCCCCCTTATTACGGGATTCTCATCAATACGGACGTGGGTAACCCAACCGTGCCTGTTGGTATGACTCCTAGATTTTAGGCAAGTCCAACACGGCCACGAGGAGGACGCTTGATATTCACCCTCTTTATAAAGAGGATGATGCTTTTTATTTTTTCCCTCTCGTGCTCAATCGAATCCTTCCCCCGCCTTGAGTTCTAACACCCAAAGCTCAGTTCAGGCGCTTCGGACCTTCAACTATGTCTGGATCCAACCTTCAAGGTCGGTGGATGCCTTCCTTTGTCACTGAGGAGGACATCAAGAAGCTGAGAGAGGCCAGATATCTGACCGCCGAAATTTCACATAGGCTGCCTGCCCGAGGGCAGGTCATCCCTACTCCCGAACCCACCGAGAGTGTCGTGTTCATCTCTCACTTCCTGCGAGGACTAGGCCTTGCTCTGGATCCCTTTGTTAGGGGTCTGATGTTCTATTATGGGCTGGATTTCCATGATCTGGCCCCGGATTCCCTTCTTCACATCTCGTCATTTATTGTCGTATGTGAGGCCCTCCTCCGCATTACCCCTCACTTCGGCCTGTGGCTCAAGACCTTTGATGTGAAGCCGAAGATGATCGAGGGGAGGCACACAGAGTGCGAAGGTGCTTTAATAAGAAAAATCGCTGATGCTCCATGGCCAGAGGGTTCCTTCCCAGAGGTGTCCAGGTTGTGGCAGCGGGAGTGGTTTTACATCACAGCTCCCCGAAGTGCCAAGTGGGTAGCCGCCCCCACCTTTCGCTCGGGCCCCCCATCGCAACTGATGTCATGGATCAGCAGGGGGCTGAGCTGGGGTCCAGCAAAGGACATGCCAATATTGCAGAGCCGTATCCGAGATCTCTTTGAGAGAGATTTCAGTCTAGTTATGGTAATGCAAGTTATGCTAGTTCGTCGAGTCCAGCCTTGCAAACGTTGGCCCCTCCATATGTGGGAATTTAACCCGGAAGGACCGCGAGCTATTCAACATTTCCTCGGCATGACGCTCGAAGAGATGTACAAATCGTTCTTCGGACCCCAAATAGAGTGTCCGGATACCACCGAGGATGTGGGTTTGAGCTGCAACCGCCCTGCTACCCAGGTAAGTAATCCCATGGCCGAGCACACTGACCTTTTATTTATCATGACATCATTCTAAAAATTCGCTCTTTGACCAGGAATGGATAACAAAGGTGAAGATGATCAGGTGTCTGGCCCCCCTTCCTGAAGGCTTGGACAATTCGGTACTGGACAAAATGCTTGAGTCGGTGTCTTATCAAGTGCCCTCAAAGGAAGATGAAGGGGGGAATAAAGAGGCCGACAGTGGGCCTCACTCGCTACTCGTCCCAACCGAGGGGATGAGCGCCTCCACGAGGGAGGATAACCAGGGGGAGAATCTGACATTCTCGCTCCCCGGGGAAGGAAGAGGACTACCTCTGAAGATCCGGAAACTAAGGCTTCCAAACGGGAGAAGAAATCTTCGCCAGAGGGTCCTGCCTCGGAGGGTATTCTTGCTGCACAATGTCCACGCGGGGATCAGCCCTCTACTGAGCTATAAGTAATCAAAAAGTACTTAATAGTGAAAATATCCTACCTTACTTCCGAAGACAATAACCGATGCTTATAAATTGTAGTCCGGATCGTAGCCCTTCTCGACAAAGTTCATCTTCGGTGGATCTTCTTCCGGAGATGATGGAGAGTGAAACGCCTCCCCCTCACACCCCGCCTTATGAGGCGGGCGACCCTGAAGTGTCGTCGCGGAGGGTATCTCCGGATCCGCCGAGGCCAGAGGATAACCCTTTGGCTACTCGGAATCCCCAGTATCCGGCTCCTAAGGGGAGCGGCAGCAAGAGTCCGGAACCATACAGTGTGCAGTCGGACACACTAAAGGATCTTCTGGGACAAGCGGCCGTCTCGGAAGCACATCGTACGTTGATGGGTATGGTAATTGAAAGGATTTCATCCACTGAAAACGGATTGCACGAAGCCTTTATGAGTCTGTTGAAAGGCTTTGAGGTACATGAAATAGTGTATGTTTTTGGTAGTACCGCACACGTTAGGTGTGCCCTATGCAGATAGTAGCCCATGAGACTCTGGTTGTCATCGAGAACGGCAGCAACCCGAGGATCATATTCCCAGGTAATAAGCCGATTGCCTTTATGTGCAGGTGGCTGAGGCTCCGGTGGCTAGCCGAACTGATGGGTTTACCGAGCTAAAGCGACAACTTGATGCGGCCGATGCCGATATCGTGCTTGTCAACCAACGGCTTGACAAGGCACAGGGTAAGTGATTTCTCTGGTGATCGTCACATAATAAGAGGAGCATGATGTCATTATCTTTAATATGTTGTGACTGCAGATGGAGCTGCCACCGTGGAGACCCTTCGGGCGGAGCTTGCCCGAGCCAAGGAACAAGCAAGGAGTAGCAATGCGGCCACTCTAAAGGCGGTCGAAGAGTTGAGGGCCGAATAGGTCGCGCATTGCGAGAGCAAGGAAAGAATGGCCAAGATGGCTGTAGATTTAAAAGATGCCGCTGACCGGTACTAGCTTCTTGAAGAAGAAAGTCGAGCGAGGGCGACGGACCTGGAGAAGGCCATGGTAGCTGCCAAGGAAGCCCGCTCCAAAATTAGAGCGACGAAGGAGGAGCTGCATCAAGCTGCAGTTATCGTGTCTGGGAAGCCCTTCTTGTTGCGGACTAAATTTGGAGATCCGAGGTATGCTCCTCTTGACCAACTATGGAGTTCTGGGGATGCCTACGTGGATTTGGCTGCAAGTGCTGCTGATGCGGCCGAGTACTTCAAGGATCAGAAAGTTCGTGAAGTGGAAAAGCTGTTCTGGTCACAGTTTCATGCTCCAGTCCGTCCGCTGCTGTTGAATGAGCGAATGGCCGAGTGGGCCGAGCTCCATAGGTTGTCCGGACTTGCCACGAGGTTCGTTGTGGATCATCTATGGCCGAGAGGGCCAAGGCCGAATAGCTATTTTAGTCTAGTGCAACAATTCCTTGGTGCTGTGTCGCGCATCGATGCTATGAAGAGATCGGCGTGCATAGAGGGTGCGCGGATGGCCTTTGCCTGTGTCAAGACATACTAGGCGGAGATGGAGGCCACCACTGTTGCGACACAGGGTTCGGCCGTAGGCCGAGTGGCTGCCGAGCACTACTTTGAAGAAGTTCTTGAAGGCGCTCGTTCGATAGAGGCTCAGTGCTCGAAGAATATTATGTTCTAGTGACATGTACTTCCACTGTAAAAACAATGTTTTATTGAGTTATCAAGGCTGTATTTATACTTTTTCCCGGAAGTACTATGATGCCTCATGTGCGGCCGTTTATGTATATATGTATATAACCTGAAAGTTTGCAGTCGTCGGCTTCCGCCCCCACGCATATAATGCGGGGGTGTTCGCAGAAAAACGTGAATCCACACTTGATCCAACGTCTTGGTCCATTAAGGAGGTGGTAGCGTAGCGAACGAGGCAATCAGACTATATTGCTTTAACACTTTCACTTGGCCATAGGAGTTTGACGGTGGGGCTACTATATAGCCCATCGTACTTCTGCGCTCGTCCGAATACAGGGCGCGTACGTACATGACCGGGAAACATCCCTTCGTTAATGCGGAGGAATCCCGAAGATTCCGCTAAGTCATCGAGTGGTTGATCAGTCTCTCGCTATATCATGATAGTCAGTTTTCGTCTTTCTCTACTGAGGTGCTCATCTGGACGAACCAGGGCACAATCGTAGTAGTTCTTCCAGTGCTACCTTAGCCGATATAACGGAACATAAGGTACCAAAACATGGGAGCCTAGCAAACCCAACATTTGACCAAAGACATGATTCGGAGCTGATGCACATAGGGCCAAACTCGCGACGCCGAACACTCCCTAAGGTGCTCAGTCTTTATAACATATACCGGGCTAAACAATGCCCTTAATAATAAACCCCATGTGTCCACGTACGTGCAATATCCTGACGTGGCCACATGCCAATAACGTCAGCATCCTTCTCGGTTGTGTGGAGTATCCGGAGGATGTGAGCAACAAGAGACAGTAAAAAAAGGTTTACGCAGGGTCTTAATCTAAAAATAAACCTTTGGGCGGGTCCCTGCTGCACGTCTGCGCCTGTGTCTTTGTTGTGCCGTGTCCTGGACGGGTGTGGCACGATTGTCATCTGTAAAAGGAAAGAACTTAGGTGAAAGTTTTCGTGCCAAAAAAAGAAAAAAGAAGAATTGGTTATTGAGGGAGTCCTGGATTAGGGGGTCTCCAGACAGCCGGACTATATCCTTTGGCCGGACTGTTGGACTATGAAGATACAAGATTGAAGACTTCGTCCCGTGTCCGGATGGGACTCTACTTGGCGTGGAAGGTAAGCTAGGCAATACGGATATGTATATCTCCTCCTTTGTAACCGACCTTGTGTAACCCTAGCCCCCTCCGGTGTCTATATAAACCGGAGGGTTTAGTCCGTAGGACAACATACAATCATACCATAGGCTAGCTTCTAGGGTTTAGCCTCTCCGATCTCGTGGTAGATCAACTCTTGTAATACTCATATCATCAAGAATAAATCAAGCAGGACGTAGGGTTTTACCTCCATCAAGAGGGCCCGAACATGGGTAAAACATTGTGTCCCCTGCCTCCTGTTACCATCTGCCTTAGACGCACAGTTCGGGACCCCCTACCCGAGATCCGCCAGTTTTGACACCGACATTGGTGCTTTCATTGAGAGTTCCTCTGTGTCGTCGCCGTTAGGCTTGATGGCTCCTTCTATCATCGATAGCGATGCAGTCCAAGGTGAGACTTTTCTCCCCGGACAGTTCTTTGTGTTCGGCGGATTCGAACTGCGGGCCAACTCGCTTGGCCATCTGGAGCAGATCGAAAGCTACGTCTCTGGCCATCAGGTCAGGTTTGGAAGCTTAAATTACACGGCCGATATCCGCAGAGACTTGATCTTCGACCGATTCGAGCCCCTGCCTTGTGTGCCACGCGGTCACGATGAGTACGATTTAGCTCTACCATCGGACCGTATTCAGGAGATCGCACCGGCAGCTGCTCCAAGCCTCAATTCGGAGCCAGTTGCGCCATCCATGGACGGGTGGATAGACCCCGTCACGGAGGCCGTATCCTCAGCGGCGATCGAGCCGAATATCGACCTTACCCTTCACGAGAGCCATGTTGCCAAACTACCGGATCCTTCCCTGGCCACGGACTCCGGACCGCCTGCGCTCGTGCCTATCAAATCCGACTGGGCGCCAATCATGGAGTTCACCTCCGCGCATATCTTTTAGCACTCGCCCTTCGGCGACATACTGAATTCATTAAAGTATCTCTCCTTGTGAGGACAGTCCTGGCCGAACTATGTCCGGCAGGATTGGGATGCGGATGACGAAGAAATTCGCCGCCCACCCACCACCCACTTACTAGCCACTGTCGATGACTTAACCGACATGCTCGACTTCGACTCCGAAGACATCGACGGTATGGACGACGATGCAGGAGACGAACAGGAACTACTTCCCACAGGGCACTAGACGCCCACTTCATCACATGACGTATACATGGTGGACACACCAAAAGAAAACGACGACGAGGAACGGAAGGACGCAACAAAGGGTTGCCCCCTTGAGAAGCAGTCAAAGCGGCGGCGTAAGCGCCGATCCAAATCCTGCCTCGGCAGAAACAACGATCATATAGACCCAGCGTTAGAGCAGGGTGAACCATCGCCGGACCACGGCAACACGGAGAATCAAACCGAATAACCCGACTCTGTCAAAGATAATAGTCCGGACGACATCACACCGAACAGACACCCGGAGCAACAGAATGCCCGTCAAAGGCTTGTTGCCACCGCGAGGAGTCTAAAAAAGCAGAAGCAAAGGCTCAAGGCTGCGCAAGACACACTTAGAATCAGATGGAGTAAAGTACTCAACACAGCAGCGAAGTACGGCGGTAATCGCCCCACCAAGAGCTACCCGAAGCGGAAGTTGCTACCTAAATTCGATGAGGAGGACTTAGATCCCTCGCAACCAAAAATTAAAATGGCCATCTAGCCGGATAGACGACCTCACGGCCTACATAGAGTGGCAAACAACGCCGCACATAAGCCAATACGCGATCCACGCGAGGGCTCGCATCAAAAGGATGGCGCAACAAGATCCATCTATGGACCACGCAAGCGCGCTCCAGCATACGATGCAACACAACAAACATCCGAACAACGCGGTACACCCAGATACAGGGGTGCTGCACACCCCCTATGTTTCACTAACGAGGTGCTGGACCATGAATTTCCAGAGGGATTCAAACCCGTAAACATAGAGGCATATGACGGAACAACAGACCTTGGGGTCTGGATTGAGGACTATATCCTCCATATCCATATGGCTCGAGGAGATGATCTCCGCGCCATTAAGTACTTACCCCTCAAACTCAAAGGGCCAGCTCGGCACTGGCTTAAAAGCCTCCCAGAAAGCTCCATTGGAAGCTAGGAAGAGCTCGAAGACGCTTTTCGGGCAAATTTTCGAGGGACCTATGTCCGACCTCCGGATGCGGACGATTTAAGTCATATAACTCAACAGCCCGGAGAGTCAGCCCGAAAGCTTTGGAACAGGTTTCTTACTAAAAAGAACCAAATAGTCGACTGTCCGGATGCTGAAGCCTTGGCAGCTTTTAAACACAGCGTCCGAGATGAATGGCTCACCAGACACCTCAGCCAAGAAAAGCCGAGAACAATGGCAGCATTAACAAGCCTCATGACCCGCTTTTGCGCGGGCGAGGACAGCTGGCTAGCCCGATGCAGCACCAGCGACCCAAGTACATCCGAAGTTAGAGATGGAAATAGGAAATCACGACACAACAAAAATAATAAGCACCGGAATAAAGAAGACATCCCGAAGAGCACGGCGGTAAACGCCGGATTCAGAAGCTCTCGGCCAGGTCAGCAAAAGCCGCCCTCTAAAGGCAGCAGAGATGAACTGTCCAGCCTAAACAAAATTATGGACCAAATATGTCAGATCCATAGCACCCCTGGTAAACCCGCTAATCATACCCACAGAGAATGTTGGGTCTTCAAGCAGTCCAGCAAGCTCAATGCCGTACACAATGGGGAGGATACACCAAGCGAAGACGAGGATGAACCTCTCAAGCAAGACATTGGGGAACAAAAGAAATTTCCACCAGAAGTCAAAATAGTAAACGTGTTACACGTGATCAAGGGGAGAAACAAAGTGGCACTCCCAGAGAAATATGCCCAAGGGCCTATCACCACGGAGTCCTGCCACTGGTCGTCTCAACCGATCACTTTCGACCATTGGGATTACTCAGCAAGTATCCGGCATGCAGGGTGGGCTGCCCTGGTATTAGACCCAATAATTGACGGATACCTCTTCACACGAGTCCTGATGGACGGCGGTAGCAGTCTAAACCTGATATAACAGGACACAGTCCGCAAAATGGGGATAGACCCAACAAAAATTTGCCACAGCAATACTACCTTTAGAGGAGTAATGCCAGGCTTAGGGGCTCATTGCACGAGCTCCCTGCTACTAGATGTTATATTCGGCTTCCCCGATAACTTCCGTAGCGAAAATTTAACCTTCCACATTGCTTCGTTTCAAAGTGGCTATCAAGCACTACTCGGATGCGAAGCTTTCGCTCACTTCAACGCAATACCGCATTACGCTTCCCTCACGCTTAAGATGCCCGGTCCACGTGTCATCATTATAGTAAGTAGAAATATTGAGCGATCCTTGCGCGCCGAAGAGAGTGCGACTGCCTCGGCAGCCGCACACTAAACGGCCTCACCAACTAAAGCATTTGATAGGTCGTCAAGACCACGGACACAGTCAGACGAGTCTGGCGCAGCTGTATGTAATCCATACAGGTTCGACGGCCACACTCCTATTATAAAAACAAGGGGCTCCACACGCGTAAACAAGTGGCAATTTTCGCTCATCTTGAATTGTACATGGTTTCTTTAATATAACCTACCTTTTTGCATGACAACTTTTCACCTAAGTTCCTCTCTTTTACAGATGACCATCATGTTACACCTGTCCAGGATACGGCACAACGGAGACACATGCGCTGACGTGCAGCAGGGACCCGCTCCAAGGATTCTTTTTAGATTAAGACCCTACATAAACCTTTCTCACTGTCTCTTGTTGATACACATCCCTCGGATTCTCAGTACTATTGAGAAGGATGCTGACGTCTTGGCATGTGGCCACATCAGAATAATGCATGTACCTGGACACCAGGAGCTTCTTATAAAGGGCACTGTTTAGGCCGGGTTTATACCATAAAGACCGAATACCTTAGGGAGTGTTCGGCGTCGCGAGTTTGGCCTTATATGCATCAGCTCCGAATCATGTCTTTGGTCAAATGTTGGGTTTGCCCGACTCCTGTGCTTTGCTGCCTTACGTTCCACTCTATCGGCTAAGGCGGCACCAGGAGAACTACTGCGATTGTGCCCCGGTTCATCCGGACGAGCACCTCAGTAGAGAAAGCCGAAAACTGACTGTCACGATATAGCGTGAGACTGGTCAACCACTCGATGACCTATCAGAATGTTAGAATTCCTACGCCTTAACGAAGGGCCGTTTCCCGGCCAGGCATGTATGCACCGCGAATTCGGGAGAGTGCGGAGCCACCAGGGGCTATATAGTAGCCCCACCGTCAAACTCCTATGGCTAAGTGAAAGTGTTAAAGCATTATAGTCCGGTTGCCTCGTTCGCTGCGCTATCACCTCCTTAATAGGACCAAGACATTGGATTAAGTGTGAACACGCGTCTTCTGCGAACACCTCCGCATTATATGCGTGGGGGTTGAAGCCGACGAGTGCAATCTTTCAATTTATATACATATATACATAAACGGCAGCATAGGAGGCATCATATTACTTTCAGGCAAAAGTATAAATACAGCCTTGATAAATTTACTAAAACATTGTTTTTACAATGGGAATACATGTCACTCAAACATAATATTCTTCGAGCACTGGGCCTCTATCAAACGAGCACCCTCAAGAACTTCTTCAAAATAGTGCTCGGCAGCCACTCGGCCTATGGCCAAACCCTGCGTTGCAACAGTGGTAGCATCCATCTCCGCCTAGTATGCTTTGACACGGGCAAGGGCCATCCGCGAGCCTTCTATGCACGCCGACCTCTTCATCGCATTGATGCGCGGCACCGCACCAAGGAACTGCTGCACCAGGCTAAAATAGTTGTTCGGCTTTGGCCTTTCCGGCCACAGCTGATCCATGACAGACCTCATGGTGAGTCCGGACAACCTATTGAGTTCGGACCATTCGGCTAGCTGATCAGTCAATGGAAGCGGACGCTCTGGAACGTTATGCTGCGACCATAATAGCTTGTCCACTTCACGATCTGTTTGATCTCGGAAGTATTCAGCCGCATCGACCGCGCTCGCTGCCAAGTCCAGATATGCGTCTGCCGAACTCCACAGCCGATCTAGAGGGGCATACCGCGGATCTCCGAACTTCCTTCGCGGCATAAAGGGCTTCCCAGCCACAATATCCCCGGCTTCATGCAGCACCTCCTTCTTCGCTCTCATAGCAGAGCGGGTGTCTTTGGTCGCCATCGTGGCCTTTTCAAGGTCCGTCGCCTTCGCTCGGTTTTCTTCTTCGAGGAACCGGCAACGGTCGGCAGTGTCTTTTAACTTTACAATCATCTTGGCCATTTTCTCTTTGCTCCCGCAATGCGTGGCCTTCTCGGCTCTCAACTCTTCGGCCGCCTTCAAAGCGGCTGCATTATTACTCCTTGCTTGCTCCTTGGCTCGGGCAAGCTCCGCCCGAAGGGTCTCCACGGTGGCAGCTCCATCTGCAGTCACAACATATTAAAGATATTGGCATCACGCTGCTCTTACTATGTGACATTCACCAGAAAAATCACCTACCATGTGCCTCATCGAGCCGCTTGTTAACAAGCTCGATGTCAGCATCCGCCGCATCCAGTTGCCGCTTTAGTTCGGCAAACCCATAAGTCCGGCTAGCCACCGGAGCTTCAACCACCTGCACATGAAGGCGGTCTGGTTATTACCTGGGACTACGATCCTCTGTTTGCCGCCGTTCTTGATGACAACCAGAGTCTTAGGGGCTACTATCTACACAGGGCACACCTAAAAATGTGCGATACTATCACAAATGTATATCATTTCACGTACCTCAAAACCCGTCAGTAGACTCATAAAGGCTTCATGCAACCCGCTGTCGGTGGACGAAATCCTTTCAATCACCGTACCCATCAACGTATGCTGTTCTTCTGAGATAGTTGCTCGCTCTAGCAGATCCCTCAGTGCGTCCGACCGCATACCAGACGGTGCCGGATTCTTTTGGTTGCTCTCTTCAAGAGCCGGATACTGGGGACTTCAGGCGACCATAGGATTATCTTTTGGCCTCACCTGATCCGGCGAGGCCCTCCGTGACGACACTTCAAGGTCGCCCGCTTCTTGAGCGGGGGAGTCCGGGGGAGGCGTTTCGCTCTCCATCATCTCCGGAAGAAGATCCCCTGAAAACGAGCTCTGCTGAGAAGGGCTAAGTTCCAAACTGCAAGATAAATGCTTCGGTTATTTTCCTTGGAGGTAAGGTAGTATATCTTCACTATTAAAGTACTTTTTTGATCACTTACGGCTCGTTCGAGGGTTGATCCCCGTGCGGACTTTGTGGAGACCCTCCGAGGCAGGACCCTCTGGTGGAGACTTCTTCTCCCGTTTGGAAGCCTTGGTTTCCGGCTCTTCAGAGGCAGTCATCTTCCTTCCCCGGAGCGAGAGAATGTCAGATTCTTCCCCTTGGTTATCCTCCTTCACGGAGGCACTTATTCCCTCGGTTGGAATTGGTAGCGATGGGGGCCCGCTTTCGCCCTCATTATTCCCCCCTTTATCTTCCTTTGAGGGCTCCGGGCAAGGTGCTAGCTCGAGCATCTTTTCCAGTATCGGATTTTCCAAACCCTCAGGAAGGGGGGTCGAACACCGAATCATCTTCGCCTTTGTTAGCTAGTCCTGGTCAAAGAGCGATTTCTCGGAATGACGTCATGATAAATGAAAGACGGTGTGTTCGGCTAGAGGATTACTTACTTGGTCGGCGTTGCGGTTGCTGCTCAGGCCCACATCCTCAGTAGTATCCAGACACTCTATTTGGGGTCCGAAGAATGATTTATACATCTCCTCGTGCGTCAGGCCGAGGAAATTCTGAATAGTGCGCGGTCCTTCTGGGTTGAACTCCCACATGCGGAGGGGCCGACATTTGCAAGGCTGGACTCGACGAACCAGCATGACTTGCACCACCGTAACCAGACTGAAAATCTCCTTCGAAGAGATCTTGAATGCAGCTCTGCAGTATAGGCACGTCCTTGGCTGGACCCCAGCTCAGCCCTCTGCTAATCCATGACATCAGTTGTGGTGGAGGGCCCGAGCAGAAAGCAGGGGCAGCCACCCACTTGGCACTTCTGGGAGCTATGATGTAAAACCACTCCCGTTGCCATAATCCGGACACCTCTGGAAAGGAACCCTTTGGCCATGGAGCTCCAGCGATCTTGCTTATTAATGCGCCTCCGCATGCTACATGCTTCCCCTCGACCATCTTCGGCTTCACGTCAAAGGTCTTGAGCCAGAGGCCGAAGTGAGGGGTAATGCGGAGGAAGGCCTCACATACGACAATAAATGCCGAGATGTGGATAAAGGAGTCCGGGGCTAGATCATGGAAATCTAGCCCGTAATAGAACATCAAACCCCTAACGAAGGGATCCAGAGTGAGGCCTAGACCTCGGAGGAAGTGGGAGACGAACACAACGTTCTCGTTGGGTTCGGGAGTAGGGACAACCTGCCCTCGGGCAGGCAGCCGATGCGAAACCTCGACGGTCAGGTATCTGGCCTCCCTCAACTTCTTGATATCCTCTTCTGTAACGGAGGAGGGCATCCACCAGCCTTGAAGGCTAGATTCGGACATGATTGAAGGTCCGAAGCACCTGACCTGGGCTTTGGGTGTTAGAACTCGAGGCGGGGGAAGGATTCGATTGAGCACGGGAGGGAAAAAAGTAAAAGCCTTGTCCCTTTATAAAGAGGGTGAATATCAAGCGTCCTCCTAGTGGCCGTTTGGGACTTGCCTAAAATCTAGGAGTCCTAGGCATGGTTGGGTTACCCACGACCGTATTGATGAGAATCTCGTAATTAGGGGAACATGATCTCTGCTTTGACAAGACGTGTCAAGAAACCGCCTCGCGTTATGTGCGGGGCTAGTTAAAGAAAAACGGTTCGAATAATCGCCAAGCCATGGCATGATGTCATGTTGCCTAAACATGTCAGCAGATTAGATTTGTGGAAATATTATTCTCTCTACGGTGGTATGTGGAACTTATTTTGCAGGGTCAGACACTATCCTTTATTTGAACTCTTCTGTGGTATATCCGGAGGAGGAACCCGCCTTGCAATGTCGAAGACAATACTGCATGCCGGACTCGTTGTCATTAAAGCCTGGTTCAGGGGCTACTGAGGGAGTCCTGGATTAGGAGGTCTCCGGACAGCCGGACTATATCCTTTGGCCGGACTGTTGGACTATGAAGATACAAGATTGAAGACTTCGTCCCGTGTCCGGATGGGACTCTACTTGGCGTGGAAGGCAAGCTAGGCAATACGGATATGTATATCTCCTCCTTTGTAACCGACCTTGTGTAACCCTAGCCCCCTCCGGTGTCTATATAAACCGGAGGGTTTAGTCCGTAGGACAACATACAATCATACCATAGGCTAGCTTCTAGGGTTTAGCCTCTCCGAACTCGTGGTAGATCAACTCTTGTAATACTCATATCATCAAGAATAAATCAAGCAGGACGTAGGGTTTTACCTCCATCAAGAGGGCCCGAACCTGGGTAAAACATTGTGTCCCCTGCCTCCTGTTACCATTCGCCTTAGATGCATAGTTCAGGACCCCCTACCCGAGATCCGCCGGTTTTGACACCGACAGTTACTATCAATGAACTATCAAAATTCAAGAGAAGTCAAGTTGAGTCGGGCTGGCCCTGATTACACGCGGGAAGCCCCTGGTATCGTCTATGATGGTTTGATCATCAAACCAATCTCATGTATATGTGGTGGAGCGCCGGACTCGTCGAACCGTGTCCGTGGTCTTGACGACCTGTCCTTTTTTCTGGTTGGTGAGGCCGTCTAGTTTGCGGCTGTTAAAACCGCCACATCCTCTTCCGTACGTAAGAAACATTCGGTATTTCCGCTAACTATGATGATGCCACGTGGACCGGGCATCTTAAGCTTGAGAAAAGCATAGTGCGGTATTGCATTAAAACGGGCGAAAGCCGTTCTTCCGAGTAGTGCTTGATAACCACTTCGGAATGGAGCGCCATGGAAAGTTAACCTTTTGCTTCGGAAGTTATCAGGAGAACCGAATACAACCTCTAGCACTAGAGAGCCCGTACAGTGGGCCTCTTAGCCTGGTATTACTCCCTTGAAGGTAGTATTACTATGGCTTATTTGTGGCGGGTCTATCCCCATTTTGCGGACTGTGTCCTGATATATCAGATTTAGATCACTGCCGCCGTCCATGAGGACTCGTGTGAAATAGTACCCGTTTATTATTGGGTCTAACACCAAGGCTGCCAGTCCTTCGTGTCGGATACTTGTCATGTGATCCCTACGATCAAAAGTGATCGGGCAGGCCAACCAGGGGTTGAACCTAGGGGTGACGGGCTCTATGGTGTGTGTGTCTCGGAGTGCATGCTTGCTTCTCCTCTTCGTCACATGGATCGCATTTACCATTTTAACCTCTGGTGGAAACTTTTTCTGTCCTCCAGTGCTTTGCTGGCGAGGTTCATCCTCGTCTTCGCTTGGTGTCTCTTCCCCTTTGTGTTCGGCGTTTAGCTTACCGGCCTTCTTGAAGACCCAACATTCTCTGTGGGTGTGATTTGCAGGTTTGTCGGGGGTGACGTGAATCTGACAGAGCTTGCCAAGAATCTTGTTTAGGCCGGATGGTCCTTCTCTGCTGCCTTTGAAAGGTTTTTTCCGCTGACCAGGTCGAGAGCCCCTAAATCCGGCGTTTACCGCTGTATTATCTAGGCTACCTTCTTTATTTCGACGCTTGTTTTTGTCGCGTCGTGGTTTTCCATTGCCATCCCTGACTTCGGATGTGCTTGGGTCGCTGGTGCTGCTACGGGCCAACCAACTGTCCTCGCCCGCGCAAAAACGGGTCATGAGGCTTGTTAGGGCTGCCATTGTTCTCGGTTTTTCTTGGCCGAGGTGTCTGGCGAGCCATTCATCTCGGACACTATGTTTAAAAGCTGCTAAGGCTTCGGCGTCCGGGCAATCGACGATTTGGTTCTTCTTGGTGAGGAACCTGTTCCAAAGCTTTCGGGCGGACTCTCCGGACTGTTGGATTATATGACTTAAATCGTCTGCATCTGGAGGTCAGACATAAGTCCCTTGAAAATTAGCCAGAAAAGCGTCCTCGAGCTCCTCCCAACTTCCAATTGAGTTTTCGGGGAGGCTTTTCAGCCAGTGCCGAGCTAGCCCTTTAAGCTTGAGGGGCAAGTATTTAATGGCATGGAGATTGTCTCCGCGAGCCATATGAATATGGAGGATAAAGTCCTCGATCCAGACTCCAGGGTCTGTGGTCCCGTTGTATGCCTCTATGTTCACTGGTTTGAATCCTTCTAGGAATTCGTGATCCAACACTTCATCTGTGAAACATAGGGGGTATGCGGCGCCCCTGTATTGGGACATGCCATGGCGTTCAGACGGTTGTAGTATTCGGTTTTGATTTTGTGCCGGAGTGCGCTTCCTAGATCCGTAGATGGATCCGGTCGCACCGGATTTTTGGCGCAAGTTCTCACGTAGATCGTGTGTTGACTTATGTGCGACTTTGTTGGCCGCTCTATCGCGGTCATAAGGTGGTGGATCCGGCCGGTTGGCTGTATCATTTTTCCGCTGTGTGGGCTATAAGGCCTCATCGTCGAATTCAGGTAATAGCTTGCGCTTTGGATAGCTATTTGTGTGGTAACTTCCGCCATACTTTGTTTCGTTGTCGAGCACTTTGTTCCACCTGCTGTTGAGCGTATCTTGTGCGGCCTTAAGCCTTTGCTTCTACTTCTTCGGGCTCCTCGCTGTGGCAATAAGCCTTTTGCGGAGGTTCTCTTGCTCCTTTTGCGGAGGTTCTCTTGCTCCAAGTGTGTTTTCGGGATGATGTGTGCATATTCGTCCGGACTGTTTTCCTCCCCAGACAGGGTTTGATGAGGTTTATCCTTGGCATCGCCGTGTTCGGACGCCGGATCTGCACTGTATTCGCCGTTTGCGTCTTGATCGTGCTCTGCCAGCGGGGCGGTGCAGTCGTCATTTCTTCTAGAGTCGACTGGACTATTGTTTCCTCTTGCGCTGTTATCGTTGTTTTTGCTATGGCGGGACTTAGAGCGGCGCCACTGACGTCGGCGCTTGGGTTGCTTGGAGGGGGCATCCTCCGCTATCTCTTCGCCATTGCCCTCTTTGGGTGTATCCACCATGTATATGTCATGTGATGAAGTGGTTGTCCGGCGCCCTGCGGGCGCTGGTTCCTGTTCGTCTCCCGCATCTTCATTCATGCCTTCGATGTCTTCGGAGTCGAAGTTAAGCATGTCGGTTAAGTCGTGAAAAGTGGCTACCAAGTGGGTGGTGGGTGGGCGGCGAATTTCTTCGTCGTCTGCATCCCGTTCTAGCCGAACATAGTTCGGACAAGGTTCTCCTGACAGGAAGAGAGACCTTAATGACTTTAGCACATCGCCGAAAGGCGAGTGCTGAAAGATATCTGCGGAGGTGAACTCCAAGATCGGCGCCCAGTCGGGTTCGACGGGCACGGATGTAAGTGGCTCGGAGTCTGTGGCCGGGGGTGAATCCAGTGGTTCGGCAACACGGCTCTCGTAAGGGGTGAAGTCAGCGTCTGGCTCTATCACCGCTGAAAGCGCGACCTCTGTGGCGGGGTCTATCCCTCCGCTCTCGGATGGCGCGATTTGCTCCGGATTGACAGCCGGAGTAGTTGCAGATGCGATCTCCCAAATACTGTCTGATGGCAGAGTTATGTCATGCTTGTCATGACTGTGCGGCACACCTGACATGGGCTCGAATCCGTCGAAGATCAAGTCTCCACGGATATCGGCCGTGTAGTTCAAGTTTCCTAATCTGACCTGATGGCCAGGGGCATAGCTCTCGATTTGCTCTAGATGGCCAAGCGAATTGGCCCGCAGTGCAAAGCCGCCGAATACAAAGATCTGTCAGGGGAGGAAAACCTCACCCTGGACCGCATCGTTACCGATGATTGAAGGAGCCATCAAACCTTATGGCGACGGCACAGTGGAACTCTCAATGAAAGCACCAATGTCGGTGTCAAAACCGGCGGATCTTGGGTAGGGGGTCCCGAACTGTGCGTCTAAGGCGGATGGTAACAGGAGGCAGGGGACACGATGTTTACCCAGGTTCGGGCCCTCTTGATGGAGGTAATACCCTACGTCCTACTTGATTGTTCTTGATGATATGAGTATTACAAGAGTTGATCTACCACGAGATCGTAGAGGCTAAACCCTAAAAGCTAGCCTATGGTATGATTGTCTGTTGTCCTATGGACTAAACCTTCTGGTTTATATAGACACCGGAGGGGGCTAGGGTTACACAGAGTCGGTTACAAGGGAGGAGATATACATATCCGTATTGCCTAGCTTGCCTTCCACGCCAAGTAGAGTCCTATATGAACACGGGACGGAGTCTTCAATCTTGTATCTTCATAGTCCAACAGTCCGCCCGAAGGATATAGTTCGGCTGTCCGGAGACCCCGTAATCCAGGACTCCCTCAGTATGGCATGCTTAAAGACTTCCTGACGAGCAAAGGCTTCAAACCTGGTTCGCTAGATCCCACTCTCTTCACAAATACATATGATGGAGAATGGTTTGTGTGCCCAATCTATGTGGATGTCATTATCTTTGGCTGCACAAATAAGAGATACAATGATGATTTTGGGCATATGATGCAAGAGCAATATCAGATGTCCATGATAGGAGAGCTGAAATTCTTTCTTGGTCTTAAAATCCGTCAACAGAGAAATGGCATCTTCATATCACAAGAAAATTACCTCAAAGATTGCCTAAAGAAGTTTGGAATGCAAGACTGCAAAGGGTTCACGACGCCAATGCCATCCAAAGGCCAATTGGGCCCTGACGACAATGGCAAAGAGTTCGACCAAAAGGCATACCGCTCCATGATTGGTTCTTTATTGTACTTATGTGCATCTAGGCCAGATATAATGCTTAGCATTTGCATGTGTGCCCGATTCCAAGCGGCACCAAAGGAATCGCATCACCTCGCAGTGAAGCGAATACTTCGATATTTGGCTCACACCCCCAACGCTAGGATTGTGGTATCCAAAGGGCTCAGAATTTGATCTAGTTGGATTCTCATATGCTGATTATGCTGGTGACAAGGTTGATCGCAAGTCCACATCAGGAACATGTCACTTTCTTGGACAATCTTTGGTCTGTTGGTCTTCAAAGAAGCAAAACTGTGTATCACTCTCCACTGCTGAATCTGGATACATTGCTGCTGGATCTTGTTGTGCTCAGCTTCTCTGGATGAAGCAAACTCTCAAGGATTATGGCATCAACATGAAGCATGTGCCCCTCTACCATGACAATGAAAGCGCCATCAAGATTGCCAACAATCCAGTTCAGCATTCGAAGACAAAGCACATTCAGATCCGTCATCACTTTCTCAGAGATCACGTTCTGAAGAAAGACATTGATATCATTCACGTCAACACAGAAGAGCAATTGGCAGATACCTTCACGAAGCCCTTGGATGAGAAAAGGTTTTGCAAGTTGTGGTGTGAGCTAAATATCTTAGAATCCTCGAATGTCCTATGAATGGACACACATCCTAACGCTTATGCATATTGATGACTTAGGTGCGCAACACACGAAGTAACGTATATCTTCAATTCATGAAGACTTACCCTTACATTAATGTGGAATTTGACTTTGGAGTGCCACGATAATTGTGCACCGTGTCTGGGTCTAATATTTCCTATACGGTGAGTAACGCCACCACCAACCTTTCTTAAAGATTTCTCTTTGGCGCCATGATTGCATTATCTTCTTAATTGGTTTGTCTTCAACATTGGTTTGACTTCAAAGTTTATCTTCGCAATGTTGAGTTGGTCTTCACTGATATATATATATATATATATATATATATATATAGGGTGGGTCTATTCTAATAACACCCTTAAGAGTCTTATTCTGCACACCAAAACGCTTATTCTGATAACACCTCTGTCCCGCCCCAACCACCACCCACCAATCGATCCCATCCAAATCCCCACCCCCACCATTTCCTCCCCCACTCCCCGACTACCTAGTACCCCCCCGTCCCCGCGGCACCCGGCCGACCACAACCTCCCGATCTGTTGCCCGACCGACCACCACCTCTCGATCCATTGCCCGGCCACCGCCTCCCACCGCGCCGCCAACAACCACCTTCCACCGAGCTGCCCGTGGGACATGACGGTGCGGCCTCTGGCCACCACCGGCACCACCACCTCCCACCCCGCTGCCCGGCCATGGGGGCGCCGCCCCACTGAATCCGGCCGTCTCCGTGGTTCTCACGTCAGATCCAGTCGCCAGCAGCAAGGTCCGCCGCCCCTCTCGCTGCCCAGACGAACTTCCGCCGCCTCGCCCTGTCCTGACACGACCGGAGATGTCGCCGTTTTCCCATCTTCCTCCCCTGAACCATCAGTAGTGCTCGGGTGCTGTCCCCCTCCGTGCAGCTCGGTTGTGGCCCCCGTGCAGCTCGTTTTGCAGCGATGTGTGGTGGTGGAGAAGCGTGCTCATGGCGGGGAGAAGGTGCAGGCACGCGGGGCTCGTCCCACTCGGGGGATATCAGGACCTCCTTCTCCTCTCCCTCTGGTCGCCGCCATGGCCAAATTCCCCAGCCCGCGCGCCATCGCACTTCAAGTGCTCATCGTTCGCACTACATGGGCTGAGGTGGTCCTCCTCCTTTCGCCAAGATCCAGTGACCTCTCCCTCTCCTCTCCAGCGCCCCCTCTCCATCCCGTGGGCTCCTCTACAATGGATAGTAGGGGATCTACCTAGCGACCACCTTCCAGGGGCCGCGGTTGGCCCGGACGACCCTCACGGCGGCGGCCAACATGTTGGGCCCAAACAGCGCAACACGGCGCAACCACTACTGCTCTGACCACCTCTGTAGTTCTCGCCCCCCTCTGTTCGACTTCCTCTGCCATGGACCGAGATCTGCAACGACCGCCCGACCAGGTTGGCATGGTCTTGCAGTGCGGGCATGTATGTTCTTGATGTGGGGTCGTGTTTCTTGGAGTGGTCGAGCACCCATGGCGTCGCGCGGTCTGAAGGCTTCGGTGTGCAGTGCATCTCATATTGTGCTCCAGTCCGTTTTAGTCCAAAAAGGGAAAACTGGAAAAGTTTGTTGTTTCGCTCTTGTTTCTGACAAGAATTTCGTGCTTCACTTCTGTTAATAAAATCACAAGCAGTATTGTTTCTTTTTCGATGAGGTTCACTTGTACTATATGTTGGTTCACTTGTACTATACGTTGGTTCACTTTCATATATGCGAGCAAAAGGAAGCATCATCTGCATACAGTTCCTTTTGTATATGCCTGCAATGCGGTGTCTGTATGTCTGCAGTACACCCCATCGGTTATGTGTTTTTAGAAGACAATTTGCATTGTCGCATGTGGCCATTTCACTTGTTTTCTGTATGCTTGCAATGCGGTGTGTGTATGTTTGCAGTGCAATCCTCTGGTTCCCTTTGTAAAACAATAAAAAAATCAACATAGAAAGAAGTTCGTTTCTTTTTAGATGAAGTCCACTAGTTTCTGCCCTGCGATTCACTTTCACCAAGCGAAACAATGCAGTTCTCTAGTCGGTGCCACGCGGTTCACTAATTTTGACCCATGAGGTTCACAAATAAGCTTAAAAAGTTAGAAAAAATATTGGAAAAAAAATTGATGCAGTGCACTCACCTCGTCCCTGCAGTACCAACGCTCGACATGAAGTGCACTCCACCATGTTTGGAAAAATTTACGTCCCACAAAAAAACCATGCAGTGCACTTGCCCATCTAATGACGTGCGGTATTCCGTCTGAAGCAGTGCGTTCTTCTTTCCCCGTCCGAGAAAAAATACGTCTAAATAAAAAGAAACCATGCAGTGCCCTTGACCATCTAATGAAGTGCGGTATTTCGTCTGAAGCAGTGCGTTCTTCTGTCCGATGCAGTAAATATGACGATTTTGGTCTCGCGAAGAACAGAGTGTCCGCTTTTCGGTAAAATCGAAACTGCTCTTAAACCATAAGGTATTAGAGAGAGTGTTCTACATGAAAAAGTTGCGTCTCGTCGATATCTTTCCAACAGCGTATGATTTGAATTATTCTGACCATTCGTTCGTAACAATTTTGCGAAAAAACAGCCACTGCCTCTCGAAGTCAGCCGCATGATTTTCAAAATTAACTAAAATCCGTAAGGAATCTCAAAACCATTTCAACATATGAAAGTTGCGCCTTGTCCGTAGCTTTCCAACGGCGTATCATATGTCTCGTTTCGACAAATGGTTAGAAAACTGGAGGAAAAACAGTACCGAAAATTTCAAAAAAATTGAAAAACAGAGTTCCGCGATTTAGTAAATTTGAAACTGCTCTTAAACCGTAATGAATTAGAGAAAGATTTATATATGAAAAAGATGCGCCTTGACGATATCTATCCAACGGTGTATCATTTGCTTCATTCCAACAAGCGGTTTAGAAAAAAACACGAAAAAACGCTCGCTGCCACTCGTCATCCACCGCACTATTTTCAAAACTGCTCTTAAACCGTGTGGAATCTCGAAAAGCGTTCAACATGTCGAAGTTGCGCCTAATCCATAGCTTTTCAATGGTATATTACACGCCTCATTCTGATAAACGGTTAAAAAATTAGAGCGAAAACAGTACCAAAAAAATAACGCGTGCAATTTTTTCCGACGAGAAGTTCACTAGTCTCTATTGCAGTGCTCGTCGTCAAAATGATGCAGTGCGCTTCTGTTGAGCGTGCAGTGCCGAAGTGGTGTGCAGAATAGTTATTCTGCTAATATTAGCAGAATAGACCGTCTGTATATATATATATATATATACATACATACATGCATGCATGCATGCATACATACATACATATGTGTTATGTCCTCTACATCATTCACTTATAGCTATGTCTTCAAGTTGCCATTTTTTGCACTAAGTGAATGTGATCAGACCCTAACCCCTTTTGTGCTTATCCCTCAAATTCTCTCCGTCTCTTCATATGCATTCTCTTGACAAGTGTCAAATGTCTTCACTGTGTCCTTGTCAGCTGAAGATACACAGACACACATTTAAAATTGGTTTTAATGTTCTTATCCTTTTTTCCTGAATACCGGAGAAGACAGAATGACCACCCGACAAACCAGGCGCGTGTGGGGACGTGGCTCAACCTTCAATAAGGTGCATGTCTGTCATGTGTCCTTCAAATGTGAACCACCAGGGGCACCTGCGTAATTGCACCGCGCCGCCCTCCTACTTATAAATACTTCTCCCCTCGCGGTCATTATCTCTTCTCCCCCTCACCGTCTCGCTCAAACCCTAGCGCCACCACTAGCATCAATCGACGCCGGAGACGAAGCGCTTTGCTGCCGCAACCTCTCCAACATCGTCTTCAGGCCAGCCGCGGACATCGTCCTCTTTGCCGCCACCGTAGGTGTCTTTCGCGCCAAGTTAGGGCGCGGGAGATTGGACTGCTCGGCCTCCTTCCGCCTCGTCTAGCAGTTCGTTGTGCGGTAAATAAGACTCGCTTTTTACCGTTTAATTTGATCCGTTGAACTATCCACATCTTCCAAAAGTTGTTTCTACACTTCCAAATCTATATCTTTCTGTTTCTGCATCTCACAACTTGCAAGTATGGTCACTTATGTATCACAACTAGTTAGATTCCTCACTTGTACTTATTCATGGATTCGTACAAATCTGGAACCAACTCACATCGATAAGTGAATGTCTTCGCACTATGTGGTCAATGTATTCAAATTGATTTATCTTCAAAATCTTCTGAGAATGCATATGACCTCTTCCCCTTTCCTCACATCTGTAATGTTGTCACAGGTACATGTCCGTGGGAGAATCCCTTGGTTCTCATAGTCTGCATTCATTTGTAGAGTTCTTACGACATCACATTGAATCTCCAGAAGCTAGCTCTTGCTTGACCAGCAGATTTAAGCCACACACCATTGTGCAGCCTTTCATTCTGAATCCAATGGTCGGTGGAAAATCTGCAAAGAAAGGTGGGAGGCAGCACCGAGACAACACTACTTTGGACCTGCCACTAGATCTCTATGAACAATACAAGTCTGACCCAGAGGAAACCTATGGTGAATGGAAAACTCGAGTCCAATGGATTCGAAGATATTTGGCAGAGGAATGGTTTTAGTACCATTTTGTTACACCTGAGTACGCGAAGAAGAATGCTGTGAGGCCACCATGGGCTGATATTGTGTATATGAAGCTGCACCCCAAGACAAAGGTTGAAGCCATGGCAAAGGGCTTCTATCCTTGCATGGTTAGAGGACCTTAGCCTGAAGATGCCGACCCATCCAGTCTCCGATGGTGTCGCGAAGATGAATTGTTTGAGCAAAATCTTCAGTTTGGAAGGGCTTCAGCAGTGCAGAACAAGAAAGATCTGGGGATTAACTTCAACCCTCGTCCAGCAGATCCAAGGCCAGATGGCAGTCATGAAGGTGATCAGAACATCATTGGTCCCTTCAATAGCTTTGATGGGATCCTCTCCCACATAGCTACATAAAGGGCCACCGTTGAAGAAGCTACTGGAGAAGAGGAACATGCTGAAGTTCCTGAGCCCCCAAAGCCAAAGAAGAAGGCTAAGGCTTCAAAAGCTTCAAGTGTGAAGCCATTGAAATATGCACCTCCTGAATCCAGTGTGCAACCTGAGGATCAATATCGCATCTCCAAGAAATCCAAGAAGCCCAAGAAGATTTCTGGACATGACCTCACCCCTGCTAGCATTCTGCGAAACGAAGAGAATGTTATAGATCTGTCAAGCAATGAAGATCTTGCTGATGATGCTCTGGAAATGCTCGTCAAGAGCAAGCAGGAGGCCGAAATCTTCAAGGATTTGCCTCTCTTTGATGCAGATATTCTCAACAATTTCATTGATGAATGGTTTGAAGATCCTACTCTCACCATTGACGATATGCAATTGCCCATTCACATCAGTGTCACATTTCAGGGCTGCATAGCCAAGGAACTTGCTATAGCTTAGAAGATTGTTGAGCTGAAAAACGAAATTGACTATGAGAAGGCCCAGTTCAAGAATAATATGGCAAAGCTCAGTGTCGTTGATGTTAGGAACTTCAAGCAAATGATGATTGACCTCAAGGCTCAGTTCAAAAAGAAACGTGAGGAAGCCAAAGGCTCTCGTGAGCGCATGAAGTACTATGCTGAGAAATACGTCCAGGCTCACAATGAGGCTATGAAGAGAAAGGCTTTTGGGCGTCCAGGCATTGACCCCAAGCTGGCTGCCAAGAAGAAGAAGCCTGCTGAAGCTAAACCTAAAGCCCCAAGGCAGGAAAGACCAAGCATTATCTTCCCTGCCTGTATGACTGGCTCGAAGCCAAAGGTCCCTTCAACAGCTTCTGAGTAGAAAAGACTAAGCTGGCTAAGGCCGAAGCCAAAAAGAGGAAGCACCATGATACTTCTGATGCAGCTCCCTCCAAGAAGAAGCTGAAGACAAAGTCTTCAAAGGCTTCACGTAAAGAATGTGCTGCTCCCCAAGAACCACTGCTCGTTGAGCCTATTTCAATCGCACTATCAGCTTCCACCAATCACGAGCGTCGCCTCGTCGTACATGAGCCTGCTCCCACAGAGGCTCATGAGTCTGAAGATATTCCAGCTACTGACCCCATCACAGCTGAAGACATTATTCATGATGACAATTTAGAAGATGATGTAGTCCTTGCTCAGATCATGCCAAACCCGGTATCATCCCCTGCTCCTACGAGCAGTGAACTGTTGGGGAACGCAGTAATTTTAAAAAAATCCTCGCACACACAAGATCTATCATGGTGATGCATAGCAATGAGAAGGGAAGAGTGTTGTCCATGTACCCTCGTAGACCGTAAGCGAAAGCGTTATGACAACGCGGTTGATGTAGTCGTACGTCTTCACGATCCGACCGATCCTAGTACCGAAAGTACGGCACCTCTGTGATCTGCACACGTTCGGCTCGATGATGTCCCTCATACTCTTGATCCAGTTGAGGCCGAGGGAGAGTTCCGTCAGCACGATGGCATGGTGACAGTGATGATGAAGTTACCGGCGCAGGGCTTCGCCTAAGCACTACGACGATATGACCGAGGTGTGTAACTGTGAAGGGGGCACTGCACACGGCTAAGAGATTGTTTGTTGTGTCTTTGGGGTGTCCCCTGACCATGTATATAAAGGAGGGAGGAGGAGGAGGCCGGCCCTAGAGGGGCGCACCTAGTGTGGGGAGTCCTACTAGGACTCCCAAGTCCTAGTAGGATTCCCCTTTTCCTTTCCAGAGTAGGAGAGAAGAAAGAGGGAAAGAGAGAGGGAGTAGGAAAGGGAAAGGGGGGGCGCCGCCCCCTTTCCCCTAGTCCAATTCGGACCCATGGGGCGGCGCGCGCCTCCTTCCCTTTGGCCCGCCTCCTCTGTTCCTGTATGGCCCAATAAGGCCCAATACTTCTCCCGGCGAATTCCCGTAACTCTCCGGTACTCCGAAAAATACCCGAATCACTCGGAACCTTTTCGATGTCCGAATATAGCCTTCCAATATATCGATCTTTACCTCTCGACCATTTTGAGACTCCTCGTCATGTCCCTGATCTCATCTGGGACTCCGAACAAACTTCGGTCATCAAATCACATAACTCATAATATAAATCGTCATCGAACGTTAAGCGTGCGGACCCTACGGGTTCGAGAACTATGTAGACATGACCAAGACACATATCTGGTCAATAACCAATAGCGGAACCTGGATGCTCATATTGGCTCCTACATATTCTACAAAGATCTTTATCGGTCAAACCGCATAACAACATACATTGTTCCCTTTGTCATCGGTATGTTACTTGCCCGAGATTTGATCGTCGGTATCCTCATACCTAGTTCAATCTCGTTACCGACAAGTCTCTTTACTCGTTCCGTAATGCACCATCCCGCAATTAACTCATTAGTCACAATGCTTGCAAGGCTTATAGTGATGTGCATTACCGAGAGGGCCCAGAGATACCTCTCCGAAACACAGAGTGACAAATCCTAATCTTGATATATGCCAACTCAATAAACACCATCGGAGACACCTGTAGAGCATCTTTATAATCACCCAGTAACGTTGTGACGTTTGATAGCACATAAGGTGTTCCTCCGGTATTCGGGAGTTCCATAATCTCATAGTCTGAGGAACATGTATAAGTCATGAAGAAAGCAGTAGCAATGAAACTGTAACGATCATCATGCTAAGCTAACGGATGGGTCAAGTCAATCACATCATTCTCTAATGATTTGATCCCGCTTATCAAATGACAACTCTTTGTCCATGGCTAGGAAACTTAACCATCTTTGATTAACGAGCTAGTCAAGTAGAGGCATACTAGTGACACTCTGTTTGTCTATGTATCACACATGTACTAAGTTTCCGGTTAATACAATTCTAGCATGAATAATAAGCATTTATCATGATATAAGGAAATATGAAAAAACCACTTTATTATTGCCTCTAGGGCATATTTCCTTCATGAACTCATAAGCATTGGCGGTCCCACGACGCGAATCACACAAGATGCATTCTGGGAAGAGCAACACCCCAACTCCCCATTGCATGAAGTTATTCCTCGCACTCCACTTGCTCATGTCACCACTCTAGTGCTTGATACACCGCAAGAGACTCCCGAAGACATGGAGAAGACCACTCCTTCACCACAGGCGTCGCCATCTTTTTGAAGGCTTCGCAGAGGCCCTAGGCCCTCGGTCTCCATGTCGAGCATTCCTGAAGAGGATGTGCAAGCCACAAGCTCAGTAGCACGTCAAGTGTTCCCTGAAGCCATCCCTTCCGTTACTGCTCATGAGTCTGAAGCCAAAGAGGCTAAATATGTTCCGGCTGCATCAGCCGATGACAAGGAAGAAGAAGACTGTGAAGTTATTCCCCCTACAGTTGATCCAGTTGTTCAAGCAGAAGTGATTGTGCCAGACCCCCCAGTCCATGAAGCCACTGAAGTTGAGGCAAACGCGTCTGCCACCACCACCACTAATGAAGCCAATGATGTTGTCATGGCTGAAGATAAATGTGTAGCCTGAAGTCAATGATGCCACGGAAGACAATGCCCAGCCATCCACCTCGGATGTGACTGTTCCTCCCCATGTGCCTCACACCATGGAACGTGTGTTCTACCGTAGTGAGCTTGTTACTGTCAAGTGGCCAATCTTGACGTCTCCAACTGCTCCTAGTCCCCAATATGACTATCATGTGGAGCAAAGGCCTCAAATGCAAAAGCCAAAGCCCAGGCTGCCAAGGCTTCCAAGTGTTGTCACTACACAAGGCTCCTTCAATGTGCTAAGCTTCAGAGAACACAACACTTTCTTCAACAAGGCCAAGAACCCCTTCAGGAAGCCAAAGATTTCATCTAACAGGTTCTGGAGCCACCAGCAAAGGATCTACTATTCATGCATTCTCTACAATCAAGACATGATTTTTTCCCACGGGTGTCTTGACTGTGATGCCATTGCTGGGCTGCCATGCCTTGAAGAAACCCTAGACTGCTTCTGTGAAGTTGGGATGCTCCCATTTGTCACTGACAAGGAGCACTGGAATGAAGAGCTTCTTCTGCAATTCTATGCCACTCTCCACATATCAGGCTACAACAGGGATCCGAAAACATGGGTCCTTGAGTGGATGATAGGTGATGTCCATCATGAAGCCAAATCTCTAGATATCATCGAGCTAACTTCACTGCCCACTCCTGGTGATCTATATGATCCAGATTTTCAGCTTCATGTGCAATAATTGCAGAGTGTATTCTAGAGGCCTGAGCCCAATATGAGTCAAATGTTTAGTATGATGAAGCCATTGCCCATTGATGCTAAATATCCCAATGAGTTCTATGTCAAAGACCTCGCACCTGCCTCGCACCATATATCACATTCTAAGGCATACTCTGTGGCCTATCAAAGGGCATTCTCCTGACGCCAAGCTTGAAGGCACCATGAAGACATTGGTCTTCTGTATCATCAATGTCATCAGATTCAACACTCAAGACTTCTTTATTCGTCAGTTGGCAGCTTCAGGCATTGATCTATTTGGCCTCAAGTTTTATGCTCCATGGGTCATGCGGCTGATAAAGCTTCACTCAACCATCAACTATCAAGCTTTAGCGCGTAACCATGTTGTATTCTTGCCTGAAGTGGACATGTCTCATGAAGCTATTTCATGTGCTTGCCAAGGAGCCAATACGTGAAGACAATGCCGCCTTTCAAAGCTTCACTCAACCTATTGAAGGTGTTCATGTGCCGAATCCTCCTGCTCTTGTTGGTCCTCTTGCTGGTGAGCTTCGTCTGCCGCATCGTGCAAACACTGATGCAATAGCCAGCACGATAGCTCACAGGCCTCAGAAGCATGCTCGTGTCCTGAATGACAGAGAGCTTCTTGTATCCCTTCACCAGAAGCAGGATAGGCATCATGACTGGCTGAAGCGCCAGATGCAGAGTCTGCTCATTGATGTCAACCGTATACGCAACCTTGCAGCCAAGAACTCATTTGTTGCGCATGAAGCCTGTCGGCGGTCTTGAAAGAGCCTCACAATGCTCTATTCTGAAGACGATCTTCGAACAGATGGCTTCATAGAACGTTTCAAGTTTGACTCCAGGCCTCCCCAATCATCAAGTTGGCGTCCAATTCCTTCCCTTGAAGATTCTGACTATTCATATACAACTCACACTGTTGTTATGCGAGTCATAGATGAAGAGGACGACACCACTTCACTAGCGATGGCTTGACTGCATCACGATTCTGCATCAGGCCCCTCTGCACTGCCCAACTCCAACGCCGACCCTACTGCCCCAACATCTTCACCTCCCGGGAACGAGTAGAAACTCTATGTCTTCAAACCATTTTGGTCATTACTGACAAAAGGGGGAGGAACATATGAGTTGATACTGAAGGAAATATGCCCTAGAGGCAATAATAAAGTTATTATTTATTTCCTTATATCATGATAAATGTTTATTATTCATGCTAGAATTGTATTAACCGGAAACATAATACATGTGTGAATACATAGACAAACAGAGTGTCACTAGTATGCCTCTACTTGACTAGCTCGTTAATCAAAGATGGTTATGTTTCCTAACCATAGACAAAGAGTTGTTATTTGATTAATGGGATCACATCATTAGGAGAATGATGTGATTGACTTGACCCATTCCATTAGCTTAGCACTCGATCGTTTAGTATGTTGCTATTGCTTTCTTCATGACTTATACATGTTCCTATGACTATGAGATTATGCAACTCCCGTTTACCGGAGGAACACTTTGTGTGCTACCAAACGTCACAACGTAACTGGGTGATTATAAAGGAGCTCTACAGGTGTCTCCAAAGGTACATGTTGGGTTGGCGTATTTCGAGATTAGGATTTGTCACTCTGATTGTCGGAGAAGTATCTTTGGGCCCTCTCGGTAATGCACATCACATAAGCCTTGCAAGCATTGCAACTAATGAGTTAGTTGCGAGATGATGTATTACGGAACGAGTAAAGAGACTTGTCGGTAACGAGATTGAACTAGGTATTGAGATACCGACGATCGAATCTCGGGCAAGTAACATACCGATGACAAAGGGAACAACGTATGTTGTTATGCGGTCTGACCGATAAAGATCTTCGTAGAATATGTAGGAGCCAATATGAGCATCCAGGTTCCGCTATTGTTTATTGACCGGAGACGTGTCTCGGTCATGTCTACATTGTTCTCGAACCCGTAGGGTCCGCACGCTTAAGGTTTCGATGACAGTTATATTATGAGTTTATGAGTTTTGATGTACCGAAGGATTTCAGAGTCCCGGATGAGATCGGGGACATGACGAGGAGTCTCGAAATGGTCGAGACGTAAAGATCGATATATTGGACGACTATATTCGGACATCGGAAAGGTTCAGAGTGGTTCGGGTATTTTTCGGAGTACCGGGGAGTTACGGGAATACGGGGGAAGAAGTATATGGGCCTTATTGGGCTTTAGGGGAGAAGGAGAGGCAGGTTGCGCGCCCCCCATTGACTAGTCCTAATTGGACTAAGGGGAGGGGCGGCGCCCCCTCCTTCCTTCTCTTCCCTCTTCCCCTTCCTTGTCTCCTACTCCTACTACATGGAAGGACTCCTAGTTGGACTAGGAAAGGGGGAATCCTACTCCCGGTGGGAGTAGGACTCCCCTAGGGCGCACCATAGAGAGGGCCGACCCGCCCCTCCTCCACTCCTTTATATACGGGGGCAGGGGCACCCCATAGACACGCAAGTTTATCTTCGTGATCGTTCTTTTAGCCGTGTGCGGTGCCTCCCTCCACCATAATCCTCGATAATATTGTAGCAGTGCTTAGGCGACGCCCTGCGATGGTAGAACATCAAGATCGTCACCACGCCATCGTGCTGACGGAACTCTTCCCTAACACTTTGCTGGATCGGAGTCCGGGGATCGTCATCGAGCTGAACGTGTGCTAGGACACGGAGGTGCCGTAGTTTCGGTGCTTGATCAGTCGGGCCATGAAGACGTACGACTACATTAACCGTGTTGTCATAACGCTTCCGCTATCAGTCTACGAGGGTACGTAGACAACACTCTCCCCTCTCGTTGCTAGCTGTTGGGGAATGTAGTAATTTCAAAAAAAAATCCTACGCACACGCAAGATCATGGTGATGCATAGCAACGAGAGGGGAGAGTGTGATCTATGTACCCTTGTAGACCGACAGCAGAAGCGTTAGCACAACGCGGTTGATGTAGTCGTACGTCTTCACGGCCCGACCGATCAAGCACCGAAACTACAGCACCTTCGAGTTTTAGCACACGTTCATCTCGATGATGATCCCCGGACTCCGATCCAGCAAAGTGTCAGGGAAGAATTCCATCAGCACGACGGCGTGGTGACGATCTTGATGTTCTACCATCGCAGGGATTCGCCTAAGCACTGCTACAATATTATCGAGGATTATGGTGGAAGGGGGCACCGCACACGGCTAAGAAAACGATCACGTGGATCAACTTGTGTGTGTAGGGGTGCCCCTGCCCTCGTATATAAAGGAGCAAGGGGAGGAGGCCGGCCGGCCCTATTGGCGCGCCAAGGAGGAGTCTTCCTCCTAGTAGGAGTAGGACTCCTACTAGGAGGGGGAAAGGAAGTGGGGAGGGAGAAGGAAAGGGGGGCGCCGCCCCCCTCTCCTAGTCCAATTCGGACCAGGGGGGAGGAGGCGCGCGGCCCACCCTGGCCGTCCTTCTCTCTCTCCACTAAGGCCCATATGGCCCATTACTTCTCCCGGGGGGGTTCCGGTAACCTTCCAGCACTCCGGTTTTCTCCGAAATCACCCGGAACATTTCCGGTGTCCGAATATAGCCGTCCAATATATCAATCTTTATGTCTCAACCATTTCGAGACTCCTCGTTATGTCCGTGATCACATCCGGGACTCCAAACTAACTTAGGTACATCAAACTTTTAAACTCATAATATAACTGTCATCGAAACCTCAAGCGTGCGAACCCTACGGGTTCGAGAAAAATGTAGACATGACCGAGACATGTCTCCGGTCAATAACCAATAGCGGAACCTGGATGCTCATATTGGCTCCCACATATTCTACGAAGATCTTTATCGGTCAGACTGCATAACAACATACGTTGTTCCCTTTGTCATCGGTATGTTACTTGCCCGAGATTCGATCGTCGGTATCTCAATACCTAGTTCAATCTCGTTACCGGCAAGTCTCTTTACTCGTTTCGTAATACATCATCTCGCAACTAACTCATTAGTTGCAATGCTTGCAAGGCTTATGTGATGTGCATTACCGAGAGGGCCCAGAGATACCTCTCCGACAATCGAAGTGACAAATCCTAATCTCGAAATACGCCAACCCATCATTTACCTTTGGAGACACCTGTAGAGCTCCTTTATAATCACCCAGTTATGTTGTGACGTTTGGTAGCACACAAAGTGTTCCTCCGGCAAATGGGAGTTGCATAATCTCATAGTCATAGGAACATGTATAAGTCATGAAGAAAGCAATAGCAACATACTAAACGATCAGGTGCTAAGCTAATGGAATGGGTCATGTCAATCACATCATTCTCCTAATAATGTGATCCCGTTAATCAAATGACAACACATGTCTATGGTTAGGAAACATAACCATCTTTGATTAACGAGCTAGTCAAGTAGAGGCATACTAGTGACGTTTAGTTTGTCTATGTATTCACACAAGTATTATGTTTCCGTATAATACAATTCTAGCATGAATAATAAACATTTATCATGATATAAGGAAATAAAATAATAACATTATTATTGCCTTAGGGCATATTTCCTTCAGTCTCCCACTTGCACTAGAGTCAATAATCTAGATTACACAGTAATGATTCTAACACCCATGGAGCTTTGGTGCTGATCATGTTTTGCTCGTGGAAGAGTCTTAGTCAATGGGTCTGCAACATTCAGATTCGTATGTATCTTGCAAATCTCTATGTCTCCCACCTGGACTAGATCCCGGATGGAATTGAAGCGTCTCTTGATGTGGTTGGTTCTCTTGTGAAATCTGGATTCCTTTGCCAAGGCAACTGCACCAGTATTGTCACAAAAGATTTTCATTGGACCCGATGCACAAGGTATGACACCTAGATCGGATATGAACTCCTTCATCCAGACTCCTTCGTTTGCTGCTTCTGAAGCAGCTATGTATTCCGCTTCACATGTAGATCCCGCCACAATGCTTTGTTTAGAACTGCACCAACTAACAGCTCAACCGTTTAATGTAAACACATATCCGGTTTGCGATTTAGAATCGTCCGGATCAGTGCCAAAGCTTGCATCAACGTAACCATTTACGATGAGCTCTTTGTCACCTCCATATATGAGAAACATATCCTTAGTCCTTTTAAGGTATTTCAGGATGTTCTTAACCGCTGTCCAGTGATCCACTCTTGGATTATTTTGGTACCTCCCTGCTAGACTTATAGCAAGACACACATCAGGTCTGGTACACAACATTGCATACATGATAGATCCTATGGCTGAAGCATAGGGAACATCTTTCCTTTTCTCTCTATCTTCTGCATTGGTCGGGCATTGAGTCCTACTCAATTTCACACCTTGTAACACAGGCAAGAATCCTTTCTTTGCTTGATCCATTTTGAACTTCTTCAAAATTTTGTCAAGGTATGTGCTTTGTGAAAGTCCAATTAAGCGTCTTGATCTATCTCTATAGATCTTAATTGTAACATTCCAAATTTCCAATTTGGAAAGTTATACATTAGATCATCTATGCATATCATATTTTATTTTGCATTTTGGTTGATCCTAGAAATTCTACGCAACTCAATGACCCACGGAGAGAGTTGGGGATTTCGTTATTTTCATATTTAAGTTTTCTCAAATTTTGAGAATAGGATCGTTTGATTTTATTTATTTTATCATCAATTATTTCTATTACAAAAATATGAGAGAGGGAATAAAATGACTTTCCCAAAATAAAGAAATATTGAGGATTTAATAATAAAATCAAATAAGATTTTATTTCGGAGTTTTTCGATGTTTTATTTGAATTTAGGAAAAATGTGCGCTTTTCAAAATTGCATATAGGTCCCAAATAAATGTTCACCTTGTGCGGCTTGATTTCAGAAGCCCGTGAAAATTTATTTCGGAATTTTTGGAGTCCGTTTAGTATTTCTTTTTTTTCTTCCGAGCGAAATTAAAAAAAAAGTGAACCGACCTAACCGGGCCGTGTCCGTCCGGGACTCTGGCCCGGCAGGCTTTATAAGCCGGGGCAGCCCACCCTGGCAAACCCTAG
>NC_057809.1:472409894-472430873 GCF_018294505.1 Triticum aestivum
GCTGCCGCCGCCGCGACGCCTCGCCGCCGCCGCCGCACGCTCGCTGAGGTTCACCGCCGCCTCGAAATCCGCGCCGTTTTTTTCTTCGAAAAACCGTTCGGTTTTTCCGTCAGTTTTTTTGGATTCAGTTTTTTTAAATAGATCGGTTTTTCTGGTTTATTTAAATAGTGAGCGTTCGTTCGTTCGTTCTAGTGAACGTTCGTCGTTTTTGTTTTTCTCGGATTAAATCCACGATTTTTCTGATCGCAATTCCTGATCCGATTTTCGTTTTAGTATAACTTTTCGCTCGTTTATCGGAATCGGGCAATTCAAGCGCCTGGAGTTTCGTCTCGAAACCCTCTATCCGTTTAACCAACTTAAACAAGATTTTGCTACTGTAAAATTTGCCCTAGATCCAGATTAGTAGAACGAAGTTGTTTTCTTTCGCCATTTGACTTTCGCTGCTTCGTTCGATTTGATTTTTTGTGCCGACCGGAGTTCTTAAGTTGAACCTTCTGGTTAGTTCTCTTATTTGAGTTTTACCCGTGCATTAGATGAGTACTTATTGTATGCTTGTTTGTTTGTCTACGATAGAGCACCCGGAGTGCGACGCTTGTTACTTCGAATCGCTAGGTTTCGCGGATCATCAGCAAGGCAAGTAACACTTTGATCATACCTTTTCTACTACCCAGTTTTATTGCATTAGATCAAATCCTCACACATTGCATGATTAGGATCTAATTAAATTGTGGGATGGAAAGTAGATGAGGTAGTACCTATTACCTGTTTATTATCAAACCTTTGGGAGTTACTTCTGCGTTTGCTTATTATGCCATGCTATGCTAGTAGACGTGGATTGGGTGAGTGATATCCATGACAGATGTGAGTTTTGTTAATTAATGGTTTATCTAAGGTGGCAACTTAAACACACATCTGGGTGGATTGAGGCACCTGGGTATTCCAGGACTTGCCTGTTTTCTTTTGGACCGCCACCCAGGCTCAAAGGAATTATGAGACTATTCATACTAGAAACTTCCATGTGCAGCCACAAGCTATTATGGGCTCTAGCATAGTTGACTAAGTTGTGCGAACTCTTACAATGGTAGACTAGCAGATGTAGGGGATGTAGGTGGTACGGTCTACACGATCGTAAGGTGCTAGCGCTTTTGAAAGACTATGTCTCGGTCATCCGTCTTCTCAAACACCATGTAGTGCGAGAAACCAAACGGAGGCGATCGAGTCTTGTGGGGAAAAGTGCGCAAACCTCTGCAGAGTGTAATAAACTAATCATGGTTAGCCGTGTCCCCGGTTATGGACATCTTGAGTATCTAGTACCTGGATTATCATGTGAATCTCAACATGTTACCCTAAATTAATTTTGTTGGGCTTTGTTTAATGATGATGCTTAATTGGGATTGAGAATGCTGTCAACCATTCTCAATGTTTAACAACTACCATGATAGTAATTAAATTTATTCCTTTGAAGTAGGGAAAAATTGGCTTTACACAAAACTGTAACCATAGAGCTTTCCACCAGCCAAATATGCATATAGTATAGTTGTTTCATTCCATTATTCTCTATGTGTTACCTTGCCAGCATATTCCATGTGCTGACCCGTTTTGGGCTGCAATGTTAATGTTGCAGACTTTTCAGACGACGATTAAGGATTTTTTAGGTCGTGGTTCTATACTCAGTGATGCCGTTGGAGTTGATGGACTCACTTATCTTCCAAGCCTTCCGTTGTTATCGTTATTAGATGGCCTTAAGCCATATTTATTGTAATAAGTTCTCTATGGAGACACTCGATGTAATAAGTGTGTGATTGCTACTCTGTTATAAATCCTCCGAGTACTGTGTGGTGTCAGTAGTACTGATCCAGGGATGACACCGGAGCATAGAGATCAGACTGTTTGAGGTCTGGTCGCTACAAAGATGGTATCAGAGCACACCCTGACTGTCCACTAAGCTAAAGACCTAGATCACTATCCATTCTCTTCTCTTCTGACTTCTCATCTTTTCTACTCATTTAGGATGGCGGATGTAAGGAACAAGTTCACGCAACCGGATGAAGATACACCCTTTGGACGTCACCTGAAGGAAGTCACTAGATACCTGAATATAGGAGTACCAAGCTTCACAGACACCTACAATGCCACTTTACCTGAAGAAGAGCGCTGGATGATTCAAGTACAAGTTCCAGGAAGGACGTTCATGCCAGTCACTGAGCCCATAGAGTTTTCTTTTGATACACCAACTTGGAGTCTAGGAAAGAGCATGGCAGCTCACATCGCCATGGGACACATTGGAGAAGTCTACCGCAATGATCTCAAGGATACTATCTACCAGATTTGTGGGTGCCGAGATGAACACTGGGAGATGATCAGCACCAGGAAGGATAGATCAATCGCAGCTTTTATCCAGGAGCTAAACCAACACATTCGACGACAGGAGAACCATATGTGTGCCGACATGATAGATCTGAAGAAGGCAAGGACAAGAATCAAGGAACTGGAGGAAGAACTCAAGGCTACACGTGAAGATTATGAAGAGGAAATTGAAGTATTGGTGGAGAAGAATGACGACCTGATCAAGAAGATTGGAATATTTATGGGAGGCCCTACACCAGTAGATGAAGACGAAGAACCCAAGGAGATTAGCCCGGAAGACTACATCATCATCGATGACACCGACTCGGATCTAGATAGTAGCGATGATGACTATGTTGATGAAGATGGAGAAGATATCATGGAGTCTTCAACCGAAGAATATTTCTAGTAGACCACCTCATCAGTAGTAGTAGTCCACCATGTAAATATAGTAGTCCGAGCACTTTTGCGATAGATAGATCGATTGTATGCCCTTGTTTGATTGAATGAAGTGAATTGTTTGCTTTTGCCTCATGTGCATATGGGTAGTGTTTTCTCTTTAAACCCCATCTATTCTTACATCTCATCTTTTCTAAACCCTCAGATGCCTCCGTGACGTGACCCCGGATTTGCCTTTCCACCGGAGCTCACTCAGTTGATCCAGCAGCAGAACACATTGATGCAGTTGCTAGCTCAGAATCAGAATTAGGGGAACAACAACAACAACAACCCACCACCACCACCACCTGTTGATCACTTAGCCCAATTTCTTAGGCTAAATCCGCCGGTGTTTTCCAGTAGCACCGAGCCGATAGTAGCAGATGATTGGCTCCGCAAGACAGCTAGGGAGTTGATCACAGCAGGATGTACGGATGCGGAGAAGGTGAAGTTTGCCGCACATCAGCTAGAAGGACCCGCAGCATTATGGTGGGAGAATTTCACAGCCACTTTTCCAGTCGACACTGTCACATGGGACCAGTTTCAGCAGGCTTTTCGTACTGCCCATGTTTCAACAGGAGCTATGGCCATGAAGAAGCGTGAGTTTCGCAACTTGCACCAAGGAGGAGGGATAGTTGGCCAGTATGTGGAGGACTTTAGTAAGTTAGCACGTTATGCACCAGATGACGTTGCTACGGATGCAGCTTAGCACGTTATGCACCAGATGACGTTGCTACGGATGCAGCTAAGCAGGAGAAGTTTCTGGAAGGACTGAATGATGAGTTGAGCATGCAGTTGGTGGTAGCAACCTTCAACAACTACCAGGAGTTGGTAGACCGTGCTCTTATGATTGAAGTCAAGCAGCAGCAAATTGAGAATCGCAAGAGGAAGTATGGACAAGGAAAGTACAATTCAGGAGCTCAGCAAAAGCCACGTTTTACCCCTAGACCGGGAGGACATTTTCAGCATACCCATGGAGGAGGTAGCTCGCACGATCACAATGGCACCAAGAATGGAAATGGCAATGGAGGAAGCAACGGCCAGAATCGCACCAACCCATCAACCCCATCCAAGAAGGACCTGAGCCAAGTCACTTGCTTTAAGTGTCAGAAGACCAGACATTATGCCAATGAATGTCCTGAAGGCCAAAATGGCAATGGAAGTTCTGGGAAGAAGCCGAACCCTTTCAACAGGGGATAGGTGAACCACGTTAGCGTGGAGGAGGTTGAAGCTCAGCCCGATGCAGTAATAGGTAAGTTTCTGGTTAAGTCATTTACTGCACTCATTCTTTTTGATACTGGTGCATCGCATTCATACATCTCAAGGGGATTTGTGGATAAGTATAACATATCAACCCAAGCCCTTAGGTCACCCATGTTAGTAACCTCGCCTGGAGCAGAGTATGTGGCTAGTCTATGGTGTGATCGGTTACCATTAAGGATTGGTAACTATGTTTTCCCTCAGACCTAATAGTATTGGAATCCCAAGGATTGGATGTGATATTAGGCATGGATTGGTTATCAAAGTATGAAGGGAATATTGAATGTGCTAGTAAGTCAATTTTTCTTACCACCCCAGAAGGGAGAAGGATCAAGTATGTATCCCGGCATGTGCCAAATAGGACTCAAGTAAATTGCCTAACAGGAGTTGTGCAGGAGGAAGTACCAGTGGTAAGAGATTTTCCTGAAGTATTTCCAGAGGAGTTGCCAGGCATGCCACCCGATAGAGATATTGAGTTTTTGATTGAGCTATTGCCAGGCACAGGGCCAATATCAAAGAGACCATATAGGATGCCAGCAAAGGATTTGGTGGAAATTAAGAAGCAGATTAAGGAGTTACTGGATAAGGGATATATTCGCCCAAGTTCTTCGCCTTGGGGATCGCCCGTACTACTAGTGGAGAAGAAAGATGGATCATTAAGGATGGTTGTTGATTATCGAGGATTGAATGAAGTAACAATCAAGAACAGGTACCCCACTACCAATGATTAATGATCTATTTGATCGATTGCAAGGAGCTAAGGTATTTTCCAAGATCGATCTACGATCAGGATACCACCAATTGAAGATTCGAGAACAAGATATTCTGAAGACAGCTTTTACCACCAGGTATGGGCTGTACGAGTATACCGTTATGTCATTTGGTCTGACTAACGCACCTGCCTATTTTATGAACATGATGAACAAAGTGTTTATGGAGTTTTTGGATAAGTTCGTCGTAGTGTTCATTGATGATATCCTGGTTTATTCGAAGAATGAAGAGGAACATAAGGAGCATTTGTGTTTGGTACTTGGAAAGCTCAGAGAACATCAATTATATGCCAAGTTCAGCAAATGTGAGTTTTGGTTGAAGGAAGTAGGATTCCTCGGACACGTTATATCTGGAGAAGGTATAGCAGTAGATCCAACTAAAGTTGTGTAACACCCCAGATGTGATTTACCCAATATGTACTCCAACTCTTGCCGTTTCCGGTGTTAAGTTATTTTATTTTCTCGGGTTTGGGTTTTTATCTCCGTGTGTTGTTATCGTTGTCATGCATCTCATATCATGTCATCATGTGCATTGCATTTGCATACGTGTTCATCTCATGCATTCGAGCATTTTCCCCGTTGTCCGTTTTGCATTCCGGCGCTTCGTTCTCCTCCGGTGGTCATTTCTACCTTTCTTTCGTGTGTGGGGATTAAACATTTCTGGATTGGACCCAGTCTTGCCAAGCGGCCTTGGTTTACTACTGGTAGACCGTCTGTCAAGTTTCGTACCATTTGGACTTCGTTTGATGCTCCAACGGTTAACCGAGGGACCGAAAAGGCCTCGTGTGTGTTGCAGCCCAACACCCCTCCAATTTGGCCCAAAACCCACCAAAAGCCTCTCCATCATCTAGAGCGTTCGATCACGATCGCGTGGCCGAAAACCGCACCTCATTTGGACACTCCTAGCTCCCTCTATGCCTATATATACCTCCCCCATTCCAAATTTCGGATCTCCCCGTCCAAACCCTAAAAAAACCACCTCGCGCCGGCTGGACACGTCCGTCCCCGGCCGGACTACGTCCGCCGCCGCCTCCGGCCAACCGGGGTGCGCCATGTGGCCATCGCCACCTTCCTCCGCCGCCGGCCCGGGAGGCCCGAACCGGGCCCCCGAGGCCCATCGCGGCCACCGCCGCCCTTCTCCTTCGCCATCGCCTCCCGTCGCCTCGCCCGATCCACCTCTGCCGCGGATCCGCCGCCCCGCCGCCGTCCAAGGTCGCCACCGGCGCCGCCCGACCGACCCGCACCGCCCGCCGCCTTTACGCTCGCCCGCCGTCCTCGACGCCGGCGTCCGCCTCCCCAAGACCCGGCCGACCCTTCCCCGGCGGCCTCGAGCTCGAACTCCGGCGGTCTTCCCATCCAACTCCGGCGAAGATCCCCCGGTGAACCTCGGGAACCATGCCTCAGATCCAGATCCGGATATTTTGGGTTGACTTTTTGCCCCCGTTTCCAGTAATTTTTGCATACTTCATCGTGTCGTAACTCCTCATCCGTAGCTCCATTTTGGGCATATAGCATATCAAAATGTTCACCTCAGAGAGTACATCATTTCATCTCATTGCATCATTTTCATTTGAGTTCATTTTGATGCCCGAAATGCTGTTAGAAGAATGCTATTTGAGATAATTGTCAGATCTGCCGCTCCAATTGGATATTTGTCATTTTTGCCATGATTATTGTGTGCATGATATGCCCCTGAGCTCTTCATGAGTTTTGTTATATGTTTTGTCATCTATCCAGAGGTGCAATCCATGTATTTTTGTGATGTGTGTGGTGACTAGCACAAGCTTGCAAAGTGGGGCATTCGATAATGCTGATTTCAGGGACTTAGCATTTCCACTAAGTCATTGATCTGTTTATCTCATATGGCCATATGTTCATGTTGTTTCCTAGTGATTCGTGCCTCTTTTAAGGATGATCAGTAAGGATGTTTTGTTAATCTTATGGTTCTCTATCCATCCATGTCTTTGTTTGCAATTATGGAGCACCCTAGCTTGAGTCAATCGAGCTCTACTTTTGTCATTTCGTGAATCTGGGCAGACTGTCTACTTGTTAGTGATTTTGCCGAGGATGTTGTAGTTGATCCGTGCATGATATGGTATTGTTATTGCCATGTCTAGCTTGTATTTTGTGTATTTTTGATGGGTGTCTGCTTAGATTGTCATGACTTGCTCTGTAGTGAGTGCATCGAGCTCGTAAACATGCCTACTTGATATCTGTTTCAGCATGCTCCAGTTTTCACTAAGTTTGTGATCTGATTATGTTTTTGCCATGTTCACATGCTTGCAAATGTATTTTCTGATCCCTTTTGGCTCAAGGTCACTAAGGGACTTTTGTTAAGCTCTTTGAGTAGCTCCATGCCATGCTTTTATTTGCCATGTTCAGGTCCTGTAGCATATAGTTTTCATGCTCCGAAGAGTGCTATCTGATCTGAAATTCCAGACAAGTGTTAATTTCACTAAGTCTGAAATCTGTTTGTCAAATGCATTTTTGTCATGCTTGTTTGAACCTGTTAATGGATGAATTGGCCGTAGCTCAGTGCTAGACTTTTGTTAAGCATCATGAATGGATTCCTGCCATGTATTTTGATGCCATGTTTGGGTGCTGTAGCATGTTCATCTTGTTGCATTTAGATGGCTACTTGTTGTAAATCGCAGAACGTGGTCATATTTGAATTGCTTGCCATTTCCAAACCGTAACTCCGATTCCGGCGTTCTTTATTGTTGGAAATATGCCCTAGAGGCAATAATAAAAGTATTATTATATTTCATTGTTCATGATAATTGTCTTGTATTCATGCTATAACTGTATTATCCGGAAATCGTAATACACGTGTGAATACTTAGACCACACTGTGTCCCTGGTAAGCCTCTAGTTGACCAGCTCGTTGTGATCAACAGATAGTCATGGTTTCCTGACTATGGACATTGGATGTAGTTGATAACGGGATCACATCATTAGGAGAATGATGTGATGGACAAGACCCAATCCTAAGCATAGCATAAAAGATCGTGTAGTTCGTTTTGCTAGAGCTTTGTAAGTGTCAAGTATCTCTTCCTTCGACCATGAGATCGTGTAACTCCCGGATACCGTAAGAATGCCTTGGGTGTACCAAACGTCACAACGTAACTAGGTGACCATAAAGGTACATTACAGGTATCTCCGAAAGTAGCTGTTGGGTTGACACGGATCGAACTGGGATTTGTCACTCCGTATGACGGAGAGGTATCTCTGGGCCCACTCGGTAATGCATCATCATAATGAGCTCAAAGTGACCAAGGTGTTGGACACGGGATCATGCATTACGGTACGAGTAAAGTGACTTGCCGGTAACGAGACTGAACAAGGTATTGGGATACCGACGATCAAGTCTCGGGCAAGTAACGTACCGATTGACAAAGGGAATTGCATACAGGGTTTGATCGAATCCTCGACATAGTGGTTCATCCGATGACAACATCGAGGAGCATGTGGGAGCCATCATGGGTATCCAGATCCCGCTGATGGTTATTGACTAAGAGAGTCTCGGTCATGTCTACATGTCTCCCGAACCCGTAGGGTCTACACACTTAAGGTTCAGTCACGCTAGGGTTGTAGGGATATGTATATGCAGTAACCCGAATGTTGTTCGGAGTCCCGGATGAGATCCCGGACGTCACGAGGAGTTCCGGAATGGTCCGGAGGTAAAGATTTATATATAGGAAGTGCTATTTCGGGCACCGGGACAAGTTTCGGGGTTATCGGTATTGTACCGGGACCACCGGAGGGGTCCCGGGGGTCCACCGGGTGGGGCCACCTGTCCCGGGGGGCCACATGGGCTGTAGGGGGTGCGCCTTGGCCATCTTGGGCCAAGGGCACCAGCCCCTATAGGCCCATGCGCCTAGGGTTTCCCCCTAGGAGGAGTCCTAGTGGTGGAAGGCACCCCTAGGTGCCTTGGGGGGGAGGGAAACCTCCCTAGGCCGCCACCCCCCTAGTAGATCTCATCTACTAGGGCCGGCCACCCCCCCTTGGCACCCCTATATATAGTGGGGGAGGAGGAGGGACTTCATACCTTGAGCCCTGGCCTTTGGTTGCCTCCTTCTCCCTCCCCAACACCTCCTCCAACTCCATAGCGCTTAGCGAAGCTCCCGGAGTACTGCAGCTCCACCAACACCACGCCGTCGTGCTGCTGCTGGTGCCATCTCCCTCAACCTCTCCTCCCTTCCTTGCTGGATCAAGAAGGAGGAGACGTGGCTGTTCCGTACGTGTGTTGAACGCGGAGGTGCCGTCCGTTCGGCGCAGGTCATCGGTGATTTGGATCACGTCGAGTACGACTACATCATCACCTTGCAAGCTTCCGCACGCGATCTACAAGTGGTATGTAGATGCAAACTCTCTCCCCAGACTCGTTGCTTAGATGAACTCATAGATGGATCTTGGTGAAACCGTAGGAAAAATTTTAATTTTCTGCAACGTTCCCCAACAGTGGCATCATGAGCTAGGTCTATGCGTAGTTCTCTTTGCACGAGTAGAACACAACTTTGTTGTGGGCGTGGATTTTGTCATCTTACTTGCCTCTACTAGTCTTTTCTTGCTCAACGGTATTGTGGGATGAAGCGGCCCGGACCAACCTTACACGTACACTTACGTGAGACCGGTTCCACCGACTGACATGCACAAGTTGCATAAGGTGGCTGGCTGGTGTCTGTCTCTCCCACCTTAGTTGGAGCGGAATCGATGAACATGGCCCTTATGAAGGGTAAATAGAAGTTGACAAAATCACGTTGTGGTGATTCGTAGGTAAGAAAACGTTCTTGCTAGAACCCAATTGCAACCACGTAAAAGATGCAACAACAATTAGAGGACGTCTAACTTGTTTTTGCAGCGATTGATCATGTGATGTGATATGGCCAGAAGTTGTGATGAATGATGAATTGTGATGTATGAGATCATGTTCTTTGTAATAGGATTCACGACTTGCATGTCGATGAGTATGACAACCGGCAGGAGCCATAGGAGTTGTCATTATTTTTTGTATGACCTGCGTGTCATTGAATAACGTCATGTAAACTACTTTACTTTATTGCTAAACGTTAGTCATAGAAGTAGAAGTAGTCGTTGGCGTGAAAACTTCATGAAGACACGATGATGGAGATCATGATGATGGAGATCATGGTGTCAAGCCGGTGACAAGATGATCATGGAGCCCCGAAGATGAAGATCAATGGAGCTATATGATATTGGCCATATCATGTCACAACTATATAATTGCATGTGATGTTTATTATGTATTATGCATCTTGTTTACTTAGAACGACGGTAGTAAATAAGATGATCCCTTATAAAATTTCAAGAAGTGTTCTCCCCTAACTGTGCACCGTTGCTACAGTTCGTCGTTTCTAAGCACCACGTGATGATCGGGTGTGATGGATTCTTACGTTCACATACAACGGGTGTAAGACAGTTTTACACAGCGAAAACACTTAGGGATAACTTGACGAGCCTAGCATGTGCAGACATGGCCTCGGAACACGGAGACCGAAAGGTCGAACACGAATCGTATGGAAGATACGATCAACATGAAAATGTTCACCGATGATGACTAGTCCGTCTCACGTGATGATCGGACACGGGCTAGTCGACTCGGATCGTGTAACACTTAGATGACTAAAGGGATGTCCAATCTAAGTGGGAGTTCATAATTTGATTAGAACTTTATTATCATGAACATAGTCTAAAACCTTTGCAAATATGTCTTGTAGATCAATGGCCAACGCTAATGTCAACATGAACTTCAACGCGTTCCTAGAGAAAACCAAGCTGAAAGATGATGGCAGCAACTATACGGACTGGGTCCGGAACCTGAGGATCATCCTCATAGCTGCCAGGAAACAATATGTCCTAGAAGGACCGCTAGGTGACGCTCCCGTCCCAGAGAACCAAGACATTATGAATGCTTGGCAAACTCGCGCTGATGATTACTCCCTCGTTCAGTGCGGCATGCTTTACAGCTTAGAACCGGGGCTCCAAAAGCGTTTTGAGCATCACGGAGCATATGAGATGTTCGAAGAGCTGAAACTAGTTTTTCAAGCTCATGCCCGGGTCGAGAGATATGATGTCTCCGACAAGTTCTACAGTTGTAAGATGGAGGAAAATAGTTCTGTCAGTGAGCACATCCTGAAGATGTCTGGGTTGCACAACCGTATGACCCAGCTAAACATTAACCTCCCAGATGAGGCGGTCATTGACAGAATCCTCCAGTCGCTCCCACCAAGCTACAAAAGCTTTGTGATGAACTACAACATGCAAGGAATGGAAAAGACCATTCCTGAATTGTTCTCGATGCTGAAGTCAGCAGAGGCTGAAATCAAGAAAGAACATCAAGTGTTGATGGTCAATAAGACCACTAAGTTCAAGAAGGGCAAGGGTAAGAAGAACTTCAAGAAGGACGGCAAAGATGTTGCCGCGCCTGGTAAGCCAGTTACCAGGAAGAAGTCAAAGAATGGACCCAAGCCTGAGACTGAGTGCTTTTATTGCAAGGGGAAGGGTCACTGGAAGCGGAACTGCCCCAAATACTTAGCGGATAAGAAGGCCGGCAACACCAAAGGTATATTTGATATACATGTGATTGATGTGTACCTTACCAGTAATCGTAGTAACTCCTGGGTATTTGATACCGGTGCCGTTGCTCATATTTGTAACTCACAGCAGGAGCTGCGGAATAAACGGAGACTGGCAAAGGACGAGGTGACGATGCGCGTCGGGAATGGTTCCAAAGTCGATGTGATCGCCGTCGGCACGCTGCCTCTACATTTACCTACGGGATTAGTTTTGAACCTCAATAATTGTTATTTAGTGCCAAGTTTGAGCATGAACATTGTATCTGGATCTCGTTTAATACGATATGGCTACTCATTTAAGTCTGAGAATAATGGTTGTTCGATTTATATGAGAGATATGTTTTATGGTCATGCTCCGATGGTCAATGGTTTATTCTTAATGAATCTCGAGCGTAATATTACACATGTTCATAGTGTAGATACCAAAAGATTTAAAGTTGATAACGATAGTCCCACATACTTGTGGCACTGCCGCCTTGGTCACATTGGTGTCAAGCGCATGAAGAAGCTCCATGCCGATGGACTTTTAGAGTCTCTTGATTATGAATCGTTTGACACGTGCGAACCATGCCTCTTAGGTAAAATGACCAAGACTCCGTTCTCCGGAACAATGGAGCGAGCAACCAACTTGTTGGAAATCATACATACCGATGTGTGCGGTCCAATGAGCGTTGAGGCTCGCGGAGGATATCGTTATGTTCTCACTCTCACAGATGACTTGAGTAGATATGGGTATGTCTACTTAATGAAACACAAGTCTGAGACCTTTGAAAAGTTCAAGGAATTTCAGAATGAGGTGGAGAATCAACGTGACTGAAAGATAAAATTCTTACGATCAGATCGTGGAGGAGAATACTTGAGTCACGAATTTGGTACACACTTAAAGAAATGTGGAATCGTTTCACAGCTCACGCCGCCTGGAACACCTCAGCGAAACGGTGTGTCCGAACGTCGTAATCGCACTCTATTGGATATGGTGCGGTCTATGATGTCTCTTACCGATTTACCGCTATCATTTTGGGGATACGCTCTAGAGACAGCTACATTCACTTTAAATAGGGCACCGTCTAAATCCGTTGAGACGACACCGTATGAATTATGGTTTGGAAAGAAACCTAAGCTGTCGTTTCTAAAAGTTTGGGGATGCGAAGCTTATGTCAAGAAACTTCAACCTGAAAAGCTCGAACCCAAGTCGGAAAAATGCGTATTCATAGGATACCCTAAGGAAACTATAGGGTATACCTTCTACTTAAGATCCGAAGGCAAGATCTTTGTTGCCAAGAACGGGTGCTTTCTGGAAAAAGAGTTTCTCTCGAAAGAAGTAAGTAGGAGGAAAGTAGAACTCGATGAAGTACTACCTCTTGAGCGGGATAGTGACGCAGCACAGGAAACCATTCCTGTGATGCCCACACCAACTGAAGAGGAAAACCATGATAATGATCAAGGTACTTCGGATCAAGTTACTGCTGAACTTCGTAGGTCCACAAGGACACGTTCCGCACCAGAGTGGTACGGCAACCCTGTCCTGGAAATCATGTTGTTAGACAACAATGAACCTTCGAACTATGAAGAAGCAATGACGGGCCCAGATTCCAACAAATGGCTTGAAGCCATGAAATCCGAGATAGAATCCATGTATGAAAACAAAGTATGGACTTTGACAGACTTGCCCGATGATCGGCGAGCGATAGAAAACAAATGGATCTTTAAGAAGAAGACGGACGCGGATGGTAATGTTACCATCTATAAAGCTCGACTTGTCGCTAAGGGTTATCGACAGGTTCAAGGGATTGACTACGACGAGACATTCTCTCCCGTAGCGAAGCTAAAGTCCGTCCGAATCATGTTAGCAATTGCCGCATACTATGATTATGAGATATGGCAGATGGACTTCAAAACAGCATTCCTTAACGGGCATCTTAAGGAAGAACTGTATATGATACAGCCGGAAGGTTTTGTCGATCCTCAGAACGCTAACAAAGTATGCAAGCTCCAGCGATCCATTTATGGACTGGTGCAAGCATCTCGGAGTTGGAACATTCGCTTTGATGAGATGATCAAAGCGTTTGGGTTTATGCAGACTTATGGAGAAGCCTGCGTTTACAAGAAAGTGAGTGGGAGCTCTGTAGCATTTCTCATATTATATGTAGATGACATACTCCTGATGGGAAATGATATAGAATTTCTGGACAGCATTAAGGCCTACTTGAATAAGTGTTTTTCAATGAAGGACCTTGGAGAAGCTGCTTATATATTAGGCATCAAGATCTATAGAGATAGATCGAGACGCCTCATAGGTCTTTCACAAAGTACATACCTTGATAAGATTTTGAAGAGATTCAGAATGGATCAGTCCAAGAAGGGGTTCTTGCCTATGTTACAAGGTATGAGACTGAGCTCAGCTCAGTCACCGACCACGACAAAAGATAAAGAAGAGATGAGTGTCATCCCCTATGCTTCAGCCATAGGATCTATTATGTATGTCATGCTGTGTACCAGACCCGATGTAAACCTCGCCGTAAGTTTGGTAGCAAGATACCAAAGTAATCCCGGCAAGGAACACTGGACAGCGGTCAAGAATATCCTAAAGTACCTGAAAAGGACAAAGGACATGTTTCTCGTTTATGGAGGAGACGAAGAGCTCGTCGTAAAGGGTTACGTCGACGCTAGCTTCGACTCAGATCCGGATGACTCTAAGTCGCAAACCGGATACGTGTATATGTTGAATGGTGGAGCAGTAAGCTGGTGCAGCTGCAAGCAGAGCGTCGTGGCGGGATCTACGTGTGAAGCGGAATACATGGCAGCCTCGGAGGCAGCACATGAAGCGATTTGGGTGAAGGAGTTCATCACCGACCTAGGAGTCATACCCAATGCGTCGGGGCCGATCAAACTCTTCTGTGACAACACTGGAGCTATTGCCCTCGCAAAGGAGCCCAGGTTTCACAAGAAGACCAGGCACATCAAGCGTCGTTTCAACTCCATCCGTGAAAATGTTCAAGATGGAGACATAGAGATTTGCAAAGTGCACACAGATCTGAATGTCGCAGATCCGCTGACTAAACCTCTCTCGCGTGCAAAACATGATCAACACCAGAACTCTATGGGTGTTCGATTCATCACAATGTAACTAGATTAGTGACTCTAGTGCAAGTGGGAGACTGTTGGAAATATGCCCTAGAGGCAATAATAAAAGTATTATTATATTTCATTGTTCATGATAATTGTCTTGTATTCATGCTATAACTGTATTATCCGGAAATCGTAATACACGTGTGAATACTTAGACCACACTGTGTCCCTGGTAAGCCTCTAGTTGACCAGCTCGTTGTGATCAACAGATAGTCATGGTTTCCTGACTATGGACATTGGATGTAGTTGATAACGGGATCACATCATTAGGAGAATGATGTGATGGACAAGACCCAATCCTAAGCATAGCATAAAAGATCGTGTAGTTCGTTTTGCTAGAGCTTTGTAAGTGTCAAGTATCTCTTCCTTCGACCATGAGATCGTGTAACTCCCGGATACCGTAAGAATGCCTTGGGTGTACCAAACGTCACAACGTAACTGGGTGACCATAAAGGTACATTACAGGTATCTCCGAAAGTAGCTGTTGGGTTGACACGGATCGAACTGGGATTTGTCACTCCGTATGACGGAGAGGTATCTCTGGGCCCACTCGGTAATGCATCATCATAATGAGCTCAAAGTGACCAAGGTGTTGGACACGGGATCATGCATTACGGTACGAGTAAAGTGACTTGCCGGTAACGAGACTGAACAAGGTATTGGGATACCGACGATCAAGTCTCGGGCAAGTAACGTACCGATTGACAAAGGGAATTGCATACAGGGTTTGATCGAATCCTCGACATAGTGGTTCATCCGATGACAACATCGAGGAGCATGTGGGAGCCATCATAGGTATCCAGATCCCGCTGATGGTTATTGACTAAGAGAGTCTCGGTCATGTCTACATGTCTCCCGAACCCGTAGGGTCTACACACTTAAGGTTCAGTCACGCTAGGGTTGTAGGGATATGTATATGCAGTAACCCGAATGTTGTTCGGAGTCCCGGATGAGATCCCGGACGTCACGAGGAGTTCCGGAATGGTCCGGAGGTAAAGATTTATATATAGGAAGTGCTATTTCGGGCACCGGGACAAGTTTCGGGGTTATCGGTATTGTACCGGGACCACCGGAGGGGTCCCGGGGGTCCACCGGGTGGGGCCACCTGTCCCGGGGGGCCACATGGGCTGTAGGGGGTGCGCCTTGGCCATCTTGGGCCAAGGGCACCAGCCCCTATAGGCCCATGCGCCTAGGGTTTCCCCCTAGGAGGAGTCCTAGTGGTGGAAGGCACCCCTAGGTGCCTTGGGGGGGAGGGAAACCTCCCTAGGCCGCCGCCCCCCCTAGTAGATCTCATCTACTAGGGCCGGCCACCCCCCCTTGGCACCCCTATATATAGTGGGGGAGGAGGAGGGACTTCATACCTTGAGCCCTGGCCTTTGGTTGCCTCCTTCTCCCTCCCCAACACCTCCTCCAACTCCATAGCGCTTAGCGAAGCTCTGCCGGAGTACTGCAGCTCCACCAACACCACGCCGTCGTGCTGCTGCTGGTGCCATCTCCCTCAACCTCTCCTCCCTTCCTTGCTGGATCAAGAAGGAGGAGACGTGGCTGTTCCGTACGTGTGTTGAACGCGGAGGTGCCGTCCGTTCGGCGCAGGTCATCGGTGATTTGGATCACGTCGAGTACGACTACATCATCACCTTGCAAGCTTCCGCACGCGATCTACAAGTGGTATGTAGATGCAAACTCTCTCCCCAGACTCGTTGCTTAGATGAACTCATAGATGGATCTTGGTGAAACCGTAGGAAAAATTTTAATTTTCTGCAACGTTCCCCAACATTTATATTGTTTTCAAGCGATTTCATCTCACCTTTCCAGTGGCACACTTGGATTTCCAAGTTGAGGCCAGGTTCAAATCTTGCATATGCATCCCGCATAGCATACCATCTTTGCATCATATTGTTTGAGCTTTGCACGTGGTTGATTGTGTTCCGTTTGCTTGTTTGTATTGTTTGGGTAGAGCCGAGAGACGAGTTCGCTAACGAGGAGCTTGTTGAGTTTGCTTTCGAGGATCCAGTCAACTCTGACAACTTTGCAGGCAAGATGATCATACCCTCGAAATCACTACTATCTTTGCTTTGCTAGATGCTCGCTCTTTTGCTATGCCTATGCTATGATGCCTACCACTTGCTTATCATGCCTCCTAAATTGCCTTGTCAAACCTCTAACCCCCCATGTCCTAGCAAACCGTTGATTGGCTATGTTACCGCTTTTCTCAGCCCCTCTTATAGCGTTGCTAGTTGCAGGTGAAGATTGGAGTCCGTTCCTTGTTGGAACATTATTTACTTGTTGGGATATCATTATATTATCTTGTTATCTTAATGCATCTATATACTTGGTAAAGGGTGGAAGGCTCGGCCTCTCGCCTAGTGTTTTGTTCCACTCTTGCCGCCCTAGTTTCCGTCATATCGGTGTTATGTTCCCGGATTTTGCGTTCCTTACGCAGTTGGGTGATAATGGGAACCCCTTGATAGTTCGCCTTGATTAAAGCTTTTCCAGCAATGCTCAACCTTGGTTTTACCATTTGCCACCTAGCCTGTTTTTCCCTTGGGTTTCCGGAGCCCGAGGGGCATCTTATTTAAACCCCCCCCCCCCCGGGGCCAGTGCTCTTCTGAGTGTTGGTCCAACCGAGTAGACTACGGGGCCACCTCGGGGCAACTTGAGGGTTGGTTTTACTCATAGGATGTCTCATCTAAGTGTGCCCTGAGAACAAGATATGTGCAGCTCCTATCGGGATTTGTCGGCACATTCGGGCGGTGTTGCTGGATTTGTTTTAACTTGTCGAAGTGTCTTGTAGAACCGGGATACCGAGTCTGATCGGAATGTCTCGGGAGAAGGTATATTCCTTTGTTGACCGTGAGAGCTTGTCGTGGGCTAAGTTGGGACTCCCCTGCAGGTATTTGAACTTTCGAAAGTCGTGCCCGCGGTTATGGGCAGATGGGAATTTGTTAATGTCCGGTTGTAGATAACTTGAACCTTAACTTAATTAAAATGAATCAAAAGTGCGAGTTACCGTGATGGTCTCTTCTCGGCGGAGTCCGGGAAGTGAACATGGTGTTGGAGTAATGCTTGCCGCAGGTTGCCCTCTAGTTACTCGTTCGCGCTTTCCCTCCTCTTCTCGCTCTCTTTTGCGAACAGGATAGCCACCATATATGCTAGTCGCTTGCTGCAGCTCCACATATTTTCCTTGCCTTACCTATTAAGCTTAAATAGTCTTGATCGCGAGGGTGCGAGATTGCTGAGTCCCTGTGGCTCACAGATTACTTCCAAACCAGATGCAGGGCCTGATGATTCTGCTCCAGATGGCGCGCTTGATCTCAAGTGGGAGTTCGACGAGGACTCTCAATGATACTACGTGTCTTTCCTTGATAATTAGTAGTGGTGCCCAGTTGGGGTGATCGGGACCGTGTCGCATGTTGGGTTATCTTTTATTTTGGCACCGTAGTCGGGCCATGAGTGTTTGAATGTTGTAATGTTATTTATGCACTTTGATTGACGTGGCGAGTGTAAGCCAACTATGTATCTCTCCTCTTTATTGTTTATTTTACATGGGATGTTGTGAAGATTGCCTAACTTGCGACATTGCTTTCAATGCGGTTATGTCTCTAAGTCATGCCTCGACACGAGGGAGCTATAGCCGCATCGAGGGCGTTACCAGTTGATACCGTGACCAAGTGGGAAGCCCCAAAAATAGTTGGAGAGATCCGGAGTTTTCTTGGACTCGCAGGATACTGCCGGAGATTTATTGAGAATTTCTCAAAGATTGCGAAGCCTATGACTGAGTTGTTGAAGAAATATATCAAGTTCATATGGACAGAGGAATGTGAGGCTAGTTTCCAGGAGTTGAAGAAACGTTTGGTTACCTCACCAGTGTTGATTTTGCCAAACCAGACCAAAGATTATGAGGTGTATTGCGACGCTTCACGTCGAGGACTTGGAGCAGTGCTTATGCAGGAAGGGAGAGTTGTTTAATATGCCTCAAGACAACTGAAGCCTCATGAGTTGACTTATGCCACGCATGATTTGGAGTTAGCAGCCGTAGTGCATGCATTGAAAACATGGAGACATTTCCTCATTGGAAATCATTGTGAGGTGTACACGGATCATAAGAGTTTGAAGTACATTTTCACACAGAAGGAGTTAAATCTCAGACAAAGGAGATGGTTGGAGCTTATCAAGGATTATGATATGAGATTGCATTATCACCCCGGAAAGGCTAATGTAGTAGCTGACGCATTAAGCCGTAAGAGCCACGCCAATACATTAATGACGGGAGAAATACCAAGGGAGTTAGCAGAAAATCTTCGTGAACTATGTTTGAAAATAGTTCCGAGAGGCTATGTAGCAGCATTGGAGATTCAGTCAACTTTGATGGATAGAATCAGAGAAGCTCAGAGGACTGACAAAGAAATTGCCTCCATTAAGGAGAAACTTAGCAAAGGAAAAGCTAAGGGATTTCGTGAGGATGAGCACGATACCCTATGGTTTGAAGACCGCGTTTACGTGCCCAATGACCCGGAGATTAGGAAGTTGATTTTGCAAGAGGCACACGACTCACCGTATTCAATTCACCCAGGAAATACCAAGATGTACTTGGATCTGAAGGATATTTTCTGGTGGACCGGAATGAAGAAGGATATTGCGGAGTATGTAGCAGTTTGTGATGTATGTCAGAGAGTAAAGGCAGAGCATCAGAAGCCAGCAGGATTGTTACAACCATTGCCGATACCCGAATGGAAGTGGGATAAGCTAGGCATGGATTTTATCACGGGATTGCCCAGGACTCGTTCAGGCTATGACTCGATTTGGGTTGTAGTTGATCGATTGACGAAAGTAGCTCATTTCATCCCAGTAAAGACCACTTATACCAGTGCTAAGTTGGCAAAGATATACTTGACCAGGATCGTATGTCTGCATGGAGTTCCAAGGAGTATCGTATCAGATAGAGGAACCCAGTTTACCTCAAAGTTCTGGAAGCAGTTGCATGAAACTTTGGGTACCAGGCTAGAGTTCAGTACGGCTTTTCATCCACAGACAGATGGATAGACCGAGAGAGTAAATCAGATTTTGGAGGATATGTTGAGAGCTTGTGCGCTAGATTATGGATCTAGTTGGGACGATAATTTGCCATATGCAGAGTTCTCTTACAACAACAGTTACCAAACTAGTTTAAAGATGGCCCCTTTCGAAGCTTTGTACGGAAGGAGGTGCAGGACACCGTTATCGTGGGACGAAGTTGGAGACCGCCAGTTGTTTGGACCTGACTTGATTAAAGAGTCTGAACAGAAGGTGAAGTTGATTCGCGATAGGCTCAAGATAGCCCAGTCCAGGCAGAAAAGTTATGCAAATTCTAAATGCAAGGAGGCAGTTTATGAAGTCGGAGATAGAGCTTATCTTCGAGTATCTCCACTTCGGGGAACAAAGCGTTTTGGAGTTAAAGGGAAGTTAGCGCCATGATTTGTAGGACCATATCGAGTTTTGGAGCGTATGGGGGAAGTGGCCTACAAGTTGGAATTGCCTGAAGGATTGTCAGGAGTTCATGATGTGTTCCACATTTCTCAGTTAAAGAAATGTCACGCGGAGATGGCTGACATACCTTTGAGAGACACAGTGCCATTGGAAACTATTCAGTTGGATAACGATTTGACGTACGAGGAGAAACCAATTAAGATTCTCGAGTTTGCCAGCCGAGTTACTCGCAGCAAGGTTATCAAGTTTTGCAAAGTTCAGTGGAGCCACCACACGGAGGATGAAGCCACCTGGGAACGAGAGGAAGATTTGCTCAAGGACCACCCTCACCTATTTTCTAACCAACCCGAATCTCGAGGCGAGATTCATCTTAAGGGGTGTAGGTTTGTAACATCCCAAATTTCCAATTTGGAATGTTATACATTAGATCATCTATGCATATCATATTTTATTTTGCATTTTGGTTGATCCTAGAAATTCTACGCAACTCAATGACCCACAGAGAGAGTTGGGGATTTCGTTATTTTCATATTTGAGTTTTCTCAAATTTTGAGAATAGGATCGTTTGATTTTATTTATTTTATCATCAATTATTTCTATTACAAAAATATGAGAGAGGGAATAAAATGAATTTCCCAAAATAAAGAAATATTGAGGATTTAATAATAAAATCAAATAAGATTTTATTTCGGAGTTTTTCGGTGTTTTATTTGAATTTAGGAAAAATGTGCGCTTTTCAAAATTGCATATAGGTCCCAAATAAATGTTCACCTTGTGCGGCTTGATTTTAGAAGCCCGTGAAAATTTATTTCGGAATTTTTGGAGTCCGTTTAGTATTTCTTTTTTTTTCTTCCGAGCGAAATTAAAAAAAAAGTGAACCAACCTAACCGGGCCGTGTCCGTCCGGGACTCTGGCCCGGCAGGCTTTATAAGCCGGGGCAGCCCACCCGGGCAAACCCTATCCCTGAGCCGCCC
>NC_057809.1:472431435-472444803 GCF_018294505.1 Triticum aestivum
GCCGCTGCACGCTCGCCGAGGTTCGCCGCCGCCTCGAAATCCGCGCCATTTTTTTTATTTTTTTCGAAAAACCGTTCGGTTTTTCCGTCGGTTTTTTTAGATTCGTTTTTTTAATAGATCGGTTTTCTCGGTTTATTTAAATAGTGAGCGTTTGTCCGTTCGTTCGTTCTAGCGAACATTCGTCGTTTTTGTTTTTCTCGGATTAAATCCGCGATTTTTCTAATCGCGATTCCTGATCCGATTTTCTTTTTAGTATAATTTTTCGCTCGTTTATCGGAATCAGGCGATTCAAGCGCCTGGAGTTTCATCTCGAAACCCTCTATCCGTTTAACCAACTTAAACAAGATTTTGCTACTGTAAAATTTGCCCTAGATCCAGATTAGTAGAATGAAGTTGTTTTCTTTCGCCGTTTGACTTTTGTTGCTTTGTTCGATTTGATTTTTTTGCCAACCGGAGTTCTTAAGTTGAACCTTCTGGTCAGTTCTCTTATTTGAGTTTTACCCATGCATTAGATGAGTACTTATTGTATGCTTGTTTGTTTGTTTGCGATAGAGTACCCGGAGTGCGCCACTTGTTACTTCGAATCGCTAGGTTTCGCGAATCTTCAACAAGGCAAGTAACACTTTGATCATACCTTTTCTACTACCCAGTTTTATTGCATTAGATCAAATCTTCACACATTGCATGATTAGGATCTAATTAAATTGTGGGATGGGAAGTAGATGAGGTAGTACCTATTACTTGTTTATTATCAAACCTTTGGGAGTTACTTCTGCGTTTGCTTATTATGCCATGCTATGCTAGTAGACGTGGATTGGGTGAGTGATATCCATGACAGATGTGAGTTTTGTTAATTAATGGTTTATCTAAGGTGGCAACTTAAACACACATCTGGGTGGATTGAGGCACCTGGGTATTCCAGGACTTGCCTGTTTTCTTTTGGACCGCCACCCAGGCTCAAAGGGATCATGTGACTATTCATACTAGAAACTTCTGTGTGCAGCCACAAGCTATTGTGGGCTCTAGCATAGTTGACTAATTTGTGCGAACTCTTATAGTAGTAGACTAGCAGATGTAGGGGATGTAGGTGGTACGGTCTACCCGATCGTAAGGTGCTAGCGCTTCTGAAAGACTATGTCTCGGTCATCCGTCTTCTCAAACATCATGTAGTGCGAGAAACCAAACGTAGGCGATCGAGTCTTGTGGGGAAAAGTGCGCAAACCTCTGCAGAGTGTAATAAACTAATCATGGTTAGCCGTGTCCCCGGTTATGGACATCTTGAGTATCTAGTACCTGGATTATCATGTGAATCTCAACATCTTACCCTAAATTAATTTTGTTGGGCTTTGTTTAATGATGATGCTTAATTGGGATTGAGAATGATGTCAACCATTCTCAGTGTTTAACAACTACCATGATAGTAATTAAATTTATTCCTTTGAAGTAGGGAAAAATTGGCTTTACGCAAAACTGTAACCATAGAGCTTTCCACCAACCAAATATGCATATAGTATAGTTGTTTCATTCCATTATTCTCTATGTGTCACCTTGCCAGCATATTCCATGTGCTGACCCGTTTCGGGCTGCAACGTTAATGTTGCAGACTTTTCAGACGATGATTAAGGAGTTTTTAGGTCGTGGTTCTATACTCAGTGATGCCGTTGGAGTTGATGGACTCACTCATCTTCCAAGCCTTCCGCTGTTATCGTTATTAGATGGCCTTAAGCCATATTTATTGTAATAAGTTCTCTATGGAGACACTCGATGTAATAAGTGTGTGATTGCTACTCTGTTATAAGTCCTCCGAGTACTGTGTGGTGTCAGCATTACTGATCCAGGGATTACACTGGAGCACAAAGATCAGACTGTTTGAGGTCTGGTCGCTACATTAATGCCCAATATGTAAGCAGCTTCACCGAGATCTTTCATTGAAAAACTCTTATTCAAGTATCCCTTTATGCTATCCAGAAATTCTATATCATTTCCGATTAGTAATATGTCATCTACATATAATATCATAAATGCTACAGAGCTCCCACTCACTTTCTTGTAAATACAGGCTTCTCCAAAAGTCTGTACAAAACCAAATGCTTTGATCACACTATCAAAGCGTTTATTCCAACTCCGAGAAGCTTGCACCAGTCCATAAATGGATCGCTAGAGCTTGCACACTTTGTTAGCTCCCTTTGGATAGACAAAATCTTCCGGTTACATCATATACAACTCTTCTTCTAGAAATCCATTCAGGAATGCAGTTTTGACATCCATCTGCCAAATTTCATAATCATAAAATGCGGCAATTGCTAACATGATTCGGACAGACTTAAGCATCGCTACGGGTGAGAAGGTCTCATCGTAGTCAATCCCTTGAACTTGTCGAAAACCTTTTGCGACAAGTCGAGCTTTGTAGACAGTAACATTACCGTTAGCGTCAGTCTTCTTCTTGAAGATCCATTTATTCTCAATTGCTTGCCGATCATTGGGCAAGTCAACCAAAGTCCATACTTTGTTCTCATACATGGATCCCATCTCAGATTTCATGGCTTCAAGCCATTTTGCGGAATTTGGGCTCACCATCGCTTCTCCATAGTTCGTAGGTTCATCATGATCTAGTAGCATGACTTCCAGAATAGGATTACCGCACCACTCTGGTGTGGATCTTACTCTGGTTGATCTACGAGGTTCAGTAGTATCTTGTTCTGAAGTTTCATGATCATTATCATTAGCTTCCTCACTAATTGGTGTAGGTGTCACAAAAACTGATTTCTGTGATGTACTACTTTCCAATAAGGGAGCATGTACAGTTACCTCATCAAGTTCTACTTTCCTCCCACTCACTTCTTTCGAGAGAAACTCCTTCTCTAGAAAGTTTCCGAATTTAGCAACAAAAGTCTTGCCTTCGGATCTGTGATAGAAGGTGTATCCAATAGTTTCCTTTGGATATCCTATGAAGGTTTCTCCGATTTGGGTTCGAGCTTATCAGGTTGAAACTTTTTCACATAAGCATCGCAACCCCAAACTTTCAGAAACGACAACTTTGGTTTCTTGCCAAACCATAGTTCATAAGGCGTCGTCTCAACGGATTTTGATGGTGCCCTATTTAACATGAATGCGGCCGTCTCTAGAGCATAACCCCAAAACGATAGCGGTAAATCAGTAAGAGACATCATAGATCGCACCATATCTAGTAAAGTATGATTACGACGTTCAGATACACCATTACGCTGTGGTGTACCGGGTGGCGTGAGTTGCGAAACTATTCCGCATTGTTTCAAATGTACACCAAACTCGTAACTCAAATATTCTCCTCCACGATTAGATCGTATGAATTTTATTTTCTTGTTACGATGATTTTCAACTTCACTCTGAAATTCTTTGAACTTTTCAAATGTTTCAGACTTATGTTTCATTAAGTAGATATACCCATATCTGCTTAAGTCATCTGTGAAGGTGAGAAAATAACGATATCCGCCACGAGCCTCAACATTCATCAGACCACATACATCTATATGTATGATTTCCAACAAATCTGTTGCTCTCTCCATAGTACCGGAGAAAGGTGTTTTTGTCATCTTACCCATAAGGCACGGTTCGCAAGTACCAAGTGATTCATAATCAAGTGGTTCCAAAAGTCCATCAGTATGGAGTTTCTTCATGCGCTTTACACCGATATGACCCAAACGGCAGTGCCACAAATAAGTTGCACTATCATTATCAACTCTGCATCTTTTGGCTTCAACATTATGAATATGTGTGTCACTACTATCGAGATTTAATAAGAATAGACCACTCTTTAAGGGTGCATGACCATAAAAGATATTACTCATATAAATAGAACAACCATTATTCTCTGATTTAAATGAATAACCGTCTCGCATCAAACAAGATCCAGATATAATGTTCATGCTTAACGCTGGCACCAAATAACAATTATTTAGGTCTAATACTAATCCCGAAGGTAGATGTAGAGGTAGCATGCCGACCGCAATCACATCGACTTTGGAACCATTTCCCACGCGCATCGTCACCTCGTCCTTAGCCAATCTTCGCTTAATCCGTAGTCCCTGTTTCGAGTTGCAAATGTTAGCAACAGAACCAATATCAAATACCCAGGTGCTACTGCGAGCATTAGTAAGTTACACATCAATAACATGTATATCACATATACCTTTGTTCACCTTGCCATCCTTCTTATCCGCCAACTACTTGGGGCAGTTCCGCTTCCAGTGACCAGTCTGCTTGCAGTAGAAGCACTCAGTTTCAGGCTTAGGTCCAGGTTTGGGTTTCTTCTCTTGAGTAGCAACTTGCTTGCTGTTCTTTTTGAAGTTCCCCTTCTTCTTCCCTTTGCCCTTTTTTCTTGAAACTAGTGGTCTTGTTGACCATCAACACTTGATGCTCCTTCTTGATTTCTACCTCCGCAGCTTTTAGCATTGCGAAGAGCTTGGGAATAGTCTTGTTCATCCCTTGCATATTATAGTTCATCACGAAGCTCTTGTAGCTTGGTGGCAGTGATTGGAGAATTCTGTCAATGATGCAATCATCTGGAAGATTAACTCCCAAATGAATCAAGTGATTATTATACCCAGACATTTTGAGTATATGCTCACTGACAGATCTGTTCTCCTCCATCTTGCAGCTATAGAACTTATTGGAGACTTCATATCTCTCAATCCGGGCATTTGCTTGAAATATTAACTTCAACGCCTGGAACATCTCATATGCTCCATGACGTTCAAAACGTCGTTGAAGTCCCGATTCTAAGCCGTAAAACATGGCACACTGAACTATCGAGTAGTCATCAGCTTTGCTCTGCCAGACGTTCATAACATCTGGTGTTGCTCCAGCAGCAGGCCTGGCACCCAGCGGTGCTTCCAAGACGTAATTCTTCTGTCCAGTAATGAGGATAATCCTCAAGTTACGGACCCCGTCCGTGTAATTGCTACCATCATCTTTCAACTTTGCTTTCTCAAGGAACGCATTAAAATTCAACGGAACAACAACACGGGCCATCTATCTACAATCAAACATAAACAAGCAAGATACTATCAGGTACTAAGTTCATGATAAATTTAGGTTCAATTAATCATATTACTAAAGAACCCCCACTTAGATAGACATCCCTCTAATCCTCTAAGTGATTACGTGATCCAAATCAACTAAACCATGTCCGATCATCACGTGAGATGGAGTAGTTTCATTGGTGAACATCACTATGTTGATCATATCTACTATATGATTCACGCTCGACCTTTCGGTCTCCGTGTTCCGATGCCATATTTGCATATGCTTGGCTCGTCAAGTATAACCTGAGTATTCTGCGTGTGCAACTGTTTTGCACCCGTTGTATTTGAACGTAGAGTCTATCACACCCGATCATCACGTGGTGTCTTAGCATGAAGAACTTTCGCAACGGTGCATACTCAGGGAGAACACTTCTTGATAATTAGTGAGAGATCATCTTAAAATGCTACCGTCAAACAAAGCAATATAAGATGCATAAAAGATAAACATCACATGCAATCAATATAAGTGATATGATATGGCCATCATCATCTTGTGCTTGTGATCTCCATCTTCGAAGCACCGTCATGATCACCATCGTCACCGGCGCGACACCTTGATCACCATCGTAGCATCGTTGTCGTCTTGCCAATCTTATGCTTCCACGACTATCGCTACCGCTTAGTGATAAAGTTAAGCATTACAGTGCAATTGCATTGCATACAATGAAGCGACAACCATATGGCTCCTGCCAGTTGCCGATAACTTGGTTACAAAACATGATCATCTCATACAATAAAATTTAGCATCATGTATTGACCATATCACATCACAACATGCCCTGCAAAAACAAGTTAGACGTCCTCTACTTTGTTGTTGCAAGTTTTACGTGGCTGCTACGGACTTAAGTAAGAACCAATCTTACCTACGCATCAAAACCACAACAATTGTTTGTCAAGTTCATGCTGTTTTAACCTTCGCAAGGACCGGGCGTAGCCACACTCGGTTCAACTAAAGTTGGAGAAACTGACACCCGCTAGCCACCTTTGTGCAAAGCACGTTGGGAGAACCGGTCTCGTGTAAGCGTACGCGTAATGTCGGTCCGGGTCGCTTCGTCCAACAATACCGCCGAACCAAAGTATGACATGCTGGTAAGCAGTATGACTTATATCGCCCACAACTCACTTGTGTTCTACTCGTGCATATAACATCAACACATGTAACCTAGGCTCGGATGCCACTGTTGGGGAACGTAGTAATTTCAAAAAAATTCCTACGCACACGCAAGATCATGGTGATGCATAGCAACGAGAGGGGAGAGTGTGATCTACGTACCCTTGTAGACCGACAGCGGAAGCGTTAGCACAACGCGGTTGATGTAGTCGTACGTCTTCACGGCCCGACCAATCAAGCACCGAACTACGGCACCTCCGAGTTTTAGCACACGTTCAGCTCGATGACGATCCCCAGACTCTGATCCAGCAAAGTGTCGGGGAAGAGTTCCGTCAGCACGACGGCATGGTGACGATCTTGATGTTCTACCGTCGCAGGGCTTCGCCTAAGCACCGCTACAATATTATCGAGGATTATGGTGGAAGGGGGCACCGCACATGGCTAAGAAAACGATCACGTGGATCAACTTGTGTCTGTAGGGGTGCCCCCTACCCCCGTATATAAAGGAGCAAGGGGAGGAGGCCGGCCGGCCCTATTGGCGCGCCAAGGAGGAGTCCTCCTCCTAGTAGGAGTAGGAGGGGAAAGGAAGTGGGGAGGGAGAAGGAAAGGGGGGCGCCACCCCCCTCTCCTAGTCCAATTCGGACCAGGGGGAGGAGGCACGCGGCCCACCCTGGTTGTCCTTCTCTCTCTCCACTAAGGCCCATATGGCCCATTACTTCTCCCGGGGGGGTTCCGCTAACCCTCCGGCACTCCGGTTTTCTCCGAAATCACCCGGAACATTTCCGGTGTCCGAATATAGCCATCCAATATATCAATCTTTATGTCTCGACCATTTCGAGACTCCTCGTTATGTCCGTGATCACATCCGGGACTCCGAACTAACTTCGGTACATCAAAACTCGTAAACTCATAATATAACTGTCATCGAAACCTTAAACGTGCGGACCCTACGGGTTCGAGAACAATGTAGACATGACCGAGACATGTCTCCGGTCAATAACCAATAGCGGAACCTGGATGCTCATATTGGCTCCCACATATTCTATGAAGATCTTTATCGGTCAGACCGCATAACAACATACGTTGTTCCCTTTGTCATTGGTATGTTACTTGCCCGAGATTCGATCGTCGGTATCTCAATACCTAGTTCAATCTCGTTACCGTCAAGTCTCTTTACTCGTTTCGTAATACATCATCTCGTAACTAACTCATTAGTTGCAATGCTTGCAAGGCTTATGTGATGTGCATTACCGAGAGGGCCCAGAGATACCTCTCCGACAATCGGAGTGACAAATCCTAATCTCGAAATACGCCAACCCAACATTTACCTTTGGAGACACCTGTAGAGCTCCTTTATAATCACCTAGTTACGTTGTGACGTTTGGTAGCACACAAAGTGTTCCTCTGGCAAACGGGAGTTGCACAATCTCATAGTCATAGGAACATGTATAAGTCATGAAGAAAGCAATAACAACATACTAAACGATCGGGTGCTAAGCTAATGGAATGGGTCATGTCAATCACATCATTCTCCTAATAATGTGATCCCGTTAATCAAATGACAACACATGTCTATGGTTAGGAAACATAACCATCTTTGATTAACGAGCTAGTCAAGTAGAGGCATACTAGTGACATTTAGTTTGTCTATGTATTCACACAAGTATTATGTTTCCGGATAATACAATTCTAGCATGAATAATAAACATTTATCATGATATAAGGAAATAAAATAATAACATTATTATTGCCTCTAGGGCATATTTCCTTCAGTTGATAGTCTTCAAGCGGGTCCATATGGGTCGGGTGCTTATTTCTTGCCTAAGTTTTTACAACTCTTGTTCTTGAACTATTAGCTTTTGAGTTGTAACACTTAAACTTGATGGTCGTCTGCCACTTTTGCTGCTACCTTATGATGCGATGATAAATCCCGCATGAAGTCATTCTGCAGACGCTCATTTCTCATTATGCATTTCGTTATCTTCATTACATTTGTGTATGCAAGATGAATGGTCTCCATGTGTTGAAGAGGATCTCCACAAAGCAAAACCTGCCATGTGCAGCTGCATTCAAAAGCAAAACATTTATATGCACATCTTCAGGGGGAGCCTCTTCCAACCTATGAAGACAATGCCCATGTACTTTAATTTTTCACATACTTTTATCCCTATTGAAAACTTCAACCAGTTTGTCATCAATCACCAAAAAGGAAGAGATTGTAAGTGCATCTAGTACCACCCCTAGTTGGTTTTGGAGTATTGACGACAAACATGGTTGAGGGACTAATGTGTTCGTGAGAATTGCAGGATAACACGGGTAGTAGTCCCTCATTGATACGATTTACCCACCAGAGATGACCCCTAAAAATGTATGAAGACATTGAAGACAATGGTGGTTCGTGAAGACATTCACGTTAAAGATAGTGACTTGTGAAGACATTCACTTGAAGACTATGGAGTGCGAAGACATGGTTTCTTTCGTAGTTCCATTTTCTTCTTTATTGAGTGATATGAACCATCGAACTGTTAAGTGGGGTCCAAATGAATAAAGTCAGATGACTGAAGTGATGCTCAACCAAAATCCTATGTCTTCGAACGAAGACAATGAGAGCGAATCTTATCCAGAGTTGGATGAGTCAGCTTTGATTGCAGCCCAAGCCAAGTTGCCGCGTGTGTTTGAAATCCGACTGTTGGAGACGTGTTGGTTCCTTAGTGACCCAGGGTCATTTCGGACATATCATGTCGGGTTGCCTCCTGGCTATAAATAGCCCATCCCCTACACCATAAATTGGTGGCTGCTCCGAGTTAGTGCACGACTTTTGTCGTTTAAGAGCAACCCACCTCCGAAGCCTTTGAGAGCGAGATCCTTGCGAGGACAAAACCCAAAACATCCAGAGCGAAAAGAGTGTTAGATATCATTGACGTTTTTTTGTCCGCGTGACCTGAAAACTTGTTACACTTGAGGATTGTGCATCCTTCAGCCGGTTAGGCGTCATGTTCTGAGAATCCAAAAGTCATTGTGGATCGTCGGTGAATGGAGTCTGTGAATATTTAAAAGTCTACCTTGAAGACTTACTAGAGTGATTGGGTAAGGACTAGGTGTCCTTAACTCAAGGGAATAAGGTGAAGACACATTCTTCTGAGTTCAATCTCAGCCTCCCTAAGTAGATGTACAATTGTCACAGCAACTGAAACTGGTCTACCAAATCCTTGTCTTCCTCAAGCTACTAGTTTTATCCCTTTCCTTTTTTACATTTCAATTTGTCTTCGTGAAGTCTTTGCTTGCTTGCCTAATCCATTTGAATTTGACTTTACTATGCAAAGGCGATTGGAAAGTGCTACGGAAGGGAAGAGGAAATGTGGGTAGGGTTTCCAGATCTTACCTGAAGGAACGAAAAAAAAATGACGAGCATTTTGTGCCCAAACATCATCGCAACGGGCAGCATATGCTTTGGTTGTGCGCAATGCGAACCCTGCTGCGCCCACGCATACCCTCAATCAAGAAACCAAAAAGACAGCGCCCACGCGTCGCAGCGTCTGCACCCACCGAACCCATCGCTGTCCCCTTTCCCCCGTTTCACGCCCGCCCACGCGGCCCCGCACCGCACAACGGCTCGCCACAAAGCCAACAAACCCAGCAGCCCCAGCCCTTTCCGCCTCCCCCCGCTCCCAAACCAAGCCCCGCCCCCGTTCTGTCCCTCCGCAAAACCCTAGCTCCGTACACGCGCGGCGACCTCCACCATGAAGGGCAAGGCCGACACCTCCAAGAAGGGCGAGGGCAGGTAAGATCTCCGCCTCTTTCGAAACTCCGCGAGGAAGGGTGCGGGGATCTCCGCCGTGGCCGGACATTTCACATCTGTGTAGGTTGTCTGACTGGTTGGTTCTTGCAGGCTCAAGGCCGCCGGCGGCGCCAGCAAGAGGAAGAAGGACGCCGCTGCCGCTGGCAAGCCCAAGCGCCCACCCTCCGCCTTCTTCGTCTTCATGTGAGCCCTGGCTCTCTAGCCCTGCTATTCCATCTCCCAGATCTCCAGATCTGTTCTACTTCTTGTTCAGCTTTGGTGGTTTCGTCCGGGTTTCTTAGTATATCTCGTGCCTGTTTCGCAGGTCTGAGTTCAGGCAGCAGTACAACGCGGAGAACCCCAACAACAAGAGTGTCGCCAACGTGAGCCACCTTACCCTGTTTTCTTCTCACTTTTATCTTCGCTTGTATAGACATCTCAAGCTGCCTTTGCCGTGCTGAGTGATTAGGTGAGCAAGGCGGCGGGTGAGAAGTGGAGAGCTATGTCTGATGAGGTGAGTGCATCTTTCAATGCTCAAACAGTCTCTGCATAGATCTTTCCTAGTGAACTTACCTGTTACTGTACTTTCTAAACATTCCTAAGCTGCACATAATTACAGCTTTTGTTCTTCAATGTATGTTTATGTGAAGTGGCTCTGTTGTAACTGAATAGTTAAATGCAATCTGCACATCTGTTTGTTCCAATAAACAACATATTCGTTACCGGGTGGCATGATAAATGTACTGTATATTTGGTTTATTGACCGGTTTAATTTGTTAGGACAAAGCACCTTATGTGGAAAAGGCTGAACAGAAGAAGAAGGACTATGAGAAGACCAAAGCCACCTTTGATAACAAGGTAACCTTGGGATCATGGTGCATGTTCGTCCAATTGTGAAGGTTACAAAGTTTTAGTGCTAATTTGACGTATCTAATTCTTTCAGGAGAGTGCGAGCTCCAAGAAGGCCAAGACTCAGAACGATGAGGAGGTCAAATCTGAGGTCGAAGATGAGGGTAGCGATGAGGTATAAACATTGAGCATTTTGGTTGATGGTTGGTTTATGTTTGTAGCGCCCAATGATGTTTACCCGCTAGTGCTTTTAGTGACACTCTTGATTTTTCTGTCTGCAGGAAAACGAGGACGATGATGAGTAAATAGTGTATCAGAGTATGAGGTAGCAAATTGGGTGTTGGGTCCCCGCTTAGTGTACTAGTTTGCTATCCTGCTATCCTCAGTGTTAGATGATGAGATTTGGAAGTAGATGTTGTGTTTGTGTGTTAAGGGGGCCCTTTTAGACTTGTGGACTCATGGTTTGAGAAGTTGCTTAGTAGTGTATTAGCAGAGAGGAAGCTGAGAATGCTACCAGCTGTTCCAATGCTTTTCTCTTGCTAACCACCTGTGTAAGAACTTGTTTTCATTCGCTAATCTGATGACTGCCCAGCCATTGGCTCTTGGTTAATTTCGCCTTAAATTTGTCGTGGTTACTTCTTCTGTGTGCTACTGTGTGTAATCTATCTGCTTCGTTTGGCTTTTTGTAACTCGGTTGAATTCTTAGCTGTGACTTCATCTGCCCGAGTCTGTTGGTGATATTTGGTGTTTGCTGGGATTATTTCCGAGCTACAGAGTAGAATATGAACTACTCCTAGATTAGTGGGGCTGAGAACGTATTGTATAATTTGCTAATCTGCTGTTTGAGAATTGGCCGGTGTTGCTCTTTCTGGACGACATTTCAATGATGCTGGCACGGGACAAACAACTTGTCCAGGCGAGATGCAAATGGTAACTGCATTTTTGGGCAATATGAGAAGCCGTGTCCCATCCAGCGCGGATCTCTGCCGGTTTGCTTCAAGAGAAGCTCTATTTGTTGATCTCGTCATGGCGTCTAACTGCAGGTAGCGGTGCGGCCGCAGGGTTGCCTAGATGCTGCAAAACAGCAGATGCTGGTTAGGAGACGCAGCCGCTCAGGATAATGCGAATATTAATAACGCGATTTATAACTCGTCGTCTACGCTTCCGTAGCATAGTGGTAGTGCGTTCGCTTCGTAAGCGAAAGGTCGTGAGTTCGATCCTCACCGGGAGCATATTTTTTTGGCCTCAAGATTTTGGTAAAGGTTCTCTCCCCTTCGTTCAGTCCTACGCTTTCCTCTTCCTCTCCCATTTTGACTTTTTCTCTCGCGAAAACCGCCTCAAACACATTATAACAAGCATTAAAGTTTCTTTTCCCGCATCCCACATTTGCACAAATACTGTGATTCTCAAGCAGACTTAAGTTTTGAAGATCAAATGGGGATGTCAAATTGAAGTACCAAATGAAGAGAAGCGAATGATATGATCCAAGAGTTAGCTATATTTTATATTTATTATATGATAAAACAGTATAACTGGGTCGATAAACCCCTAACTTTCTTTAATGTAGTCTTATACAGGATGTAATTATTGTTTGATATCAATAAAAAGAGCCATGACAGGCTTCCCTAGGGAAAAAAACGCAACACTGCACATCCCACTCCGTGCATACCGTAACATTGTACGGCCGAAATTTATCCTAATCAACCTAACAAAAAGGTGTAGGATGAAAATTGATCCTAATCAGTTCAAAACAGGCATATGTCTCGACGGATAAAAGGCATTGGAGTAAATGATTATGAACTGGGAGATGTAGAGAATTATTTAATTTTACGCACGACAAACATTTAAATATCTCACAACAAAATGGCATATCCAATTGTTCCTTAGCTACAGTACATGGATAGTATTCTTCCAATGTGCATGAATCATTGTTTGAACTTCACAGTCTTTTAAGTGTGATTTCTTTTGATCTGGTCAACAAAAACTTTCACCGATAATTAATAAATCATTTGAAAAAAATGTTGTACAAGTATTTCAAAAAATCTAGCCAAGCATTGGGAAAATGTTAAATGTGTATAGATTAAATATTGACCATACATTAAAAATAGTGATTTTTATTATTGTATATTAAAATATTAATAAGTCATTTGAAAAATGTTAATCAAGCATTTGACAAATTGTTAAATGTGTATAGAAAAATGTTGACCATGCATTCAAATAATATTTATCTTGCATTTGGAAAAATGTTGATAAAGCATTTGAAAAATGTTAAACGTGCATAGAAAAAATGTTGACCATTTATTAGAAAAATATTAATTTTGCACTTCAAAAATTTTAATCAAGAATTTGAAAAAGTTTAAAGTGCGTATAAAAAAATATTGACCATGAATTCAAAGAATGTTAATCTTGTATTTAAAAAATATTAATCTAGCATTTAAAAAATATGCATAGAAAAATGTTGACTATGTATAAAAAATGTTAAATTTGTATTGGAAAGATGTAAACATGTATTAGAAAAAATGCTGTTGACATATAAAAAAAATGTAGAATGAAAATCCAAACTAACC
>NC_057809.1:472445090-472447106 GCF_018294505.1 Triticum aestivum
ACAGAAGAAAACCGAATGAAACAGAAGAAACCGAAGAAAGTAAAGAAAAAAACAAAAGAAAACAGAAAATCAGTGTAAAAACGGCTCTTTTCGTTCTAGTAGGTTATGCACGACTTATTAAACACAAACTCGATGTTAGCTCAGTGGGTAACAATTCTAAGAAGCAACCAGGAGATCCCAGGTTCAATCCCCTCTCGTAAATATATACCCTAATGGGCCGGCCCGATTAGTCAAAAAGCTTGAGCAAGATATAGCGCTCGCGCTCCGGCTTATGGGTTTAGGGCGTTGCCCGGCACGGCTCGGTTTTCTATGAGTTTTTTCATGTTTTTTGTTTTCCCACGTGGGCATTTTATCATTTTTTATATTGGACGTCGTTGGGAGCAGATCCACTCGATGCGCTGGTTCGTCTCCTCATGACTCATGAGTTGCACCAATTAGTACTAGAGACTAAGGCACGCTTTGCTGCGCCATTCTTCATTCGTGAAATTTACTTTTTTATATATCTATTGATTATTGTGATTAGTTGTTTTGCTTTGATTTTATCTGTGTGACTTTTTTTAATGTTTTTATGGTATTTTTTGAGTATTTTTTTCAAGAGAAGAGACAAGTTATTTGATGTATGGTTGTGAAGCCTTTGCACATTTTGCCCTTGTTTAAAAAAAAAGAAGAATTACCCTAGCCTCTGCATCAGTATGATGCTCACAACCATCTTTATTCATTATTCACCAGAGTCTAACAAAATCAATAGAGGGATCAACCCGAAGCCTCCTTCTAGGCGAATACAGTCGCTACACCTACAAGTATACAGATGCGCCATGTCCGCATAATAGACACAATCTAATTCAGTGGGCTTAAGACCATCCCGTCTAAGCGTCCCATAACGTGCATCGCCTGCGCACGCTCTAGAATCCGTCGCCGCCATGGCACGGCTCGGTTTTCTATGAGTTTTTTCATGTTTTTTGTTTTCCCACGTGGGCATTTTATCATTATTTATATTGGACGTCGTTGGGAGCAGATCCACTCGATGCGCTGGTTCGTCTCCTCATGACTCATGAGTTGCACCAATTAGTACTGGAGACTAAGGCACGCTTCGCTGCGCCATTCTTCATTCGTGAAATTTACTTTTTTATATATCTATTGATTATTGTGATTAGTTGTTTTGCTTTGATTTTATCTGTGTGACTTTTTTAATGTTTTGTTGGTATTTTTTGAGTATTTTTTTTCAAGAGAAGAGACAAGTTATTTGATGTATGGTTGTGAAGCCTTTGCACATTTTGCCCTTGTTTTTTTTAAAAAAAAGAAGGATTACCCCAGCCTCTGCATCAGTATGATGCTCACAACCATCTTTATTCATTATTCACCAGAGTCTAACAAAATCAATAGAGGGATCAACCCGAAGCCTCCTTCTAGGCGAATACAGTCGCTACACTTACAAGTATACAGATGCGCCATGTCCGCATAATAGACACAATCTAATCCAGTGGGCTTAAGACCATCCCGTCTAAGAGTCCCATAACGTGCATCGGCTGCGCACGCTCTAGAATCCGTCGCCGCCATGGTGTCAACCTGTGGTGATTGTTTGAGCCTCTTGGGAGTTCTTATTTCATGCTAAACCAATGGAATTGCTATTATGACGCTCACATGGGTCAGCACACAAAGATCTTGCTCGCTCAGCTTGGCTCCCTGCTCCTCTCGCTCGTTTAGTTTTTTCCCCTCACCCCACTGCTAGCTCAAAAAAAATGCCTATCTTTTTTTATTTGAAAAGGTTAGTTACATTAAATGATGTTTAATGAATTTTATAAATATTATGACTTTTAAAAACCATGAATTTTAGAAACATTCATGAATTGAAAAATATATTCATGGTTTCAACATGTTCGTAAAATAAAAACTTCTCAAACTTAAAGTATGTTCACAAACTTTACATGACCGTGAACTTAAAGATATCCACAAATTTAATAAATATTAACGAACTTGAAGAATTAAAAAATATGTTTATGTTTTTTAAAGTACACA
>NC_057809.1:472447270-472456748 GCF_018294505.1 Triticum aestivum
ATAAGTTCTCATGAATTAAAACATGAAAAAATAAAAAGAGAAAATAAATAAATCTAAACAACACACACTTACGTGTGGGGCCCTATTGACCCCCACAATCCTCGAAGCACCACAACGCTTCAATTCAAGGGAGCTTGAGATCTCTATAGATGTGTTCCTTTTTCTTATTTCACCTTTTGCTTTCTGATCTTATTTATTTTATGCTTTTTTCCTTACTTTATAATTTTTTTGTTTCTCTTTCTGTTTTAGGAGTACGAAATATTTTAAAAAATTGTAGGAACATAAATTCTGACACCCATGAACAACTATTTAATAAATTGTATCAACCACAGTTGCACAACCCCCTTGACAACGTGCAACTAATTGGTGGGAGGGTAGTAGTTGCATTTTTTTTCTTCACAAATACCACTGACAATTTTCATCTTTGATTTTGCTGTTTGTAAGCAGGGATCTATGCAAAATGGGATGAGGGCTTAGAACCACTTTATCGATCTTATATTTTGCTACAATCCCTCGTATGCATTGGGGTAGGAACGTTTTCGGCGACCCTTATCTTTTTTTTTTCTAACCTATTTATGTTATTTTTTGTCTGAATCTATGCGAAATGGGGTAGCGAATTTGTGTGTGAAACCTAGAGGATATGCAGTGTCTGATGCACATCTTATCTCATTTTTGTGCATTCAGGTCAAACACGTTTTGATGGCTAGCTTATGTTTATCATTCATGCCAATATTTTTCTTAGGGTTAATTATCCTTTTGCCCTCAGTGGTGTCCATGTGCTCAGTTTTGCCCTCAGATGCAAATTGTCCTCAGTTTTGCCCCTAGTCCGTGCATAGCAACTACGACGAGGCCAAACGGCCATATTTGAGTCCATTCCGTCCGCCGGCGTTAGTAGTTGTGGGTCCGGAGCTTACACGTGGGACCGCGTGGACGTGGGTCCGGAGCTGACATGTAGGCCCCTGCAACTAAATCCCCAAATCATTCTAGCTCACACCCATCCGCCCGCCCGGCTGTCGTGCGCCGCCGCCGCCGCCACCTGCGCCGCGGCCAGCACCTGCCCCGCCACCAGCTGCACGCCCTGCTCCGCCGCTACCTCCCTGCGCCTACGCTCCACGGCTCATTGTGACGCCCACCACCTTCCTGCGACGCCACGGGTGGGGCGCCCGCCACCTGCTCGACCCGCGGCGCGGCCTCCTTCCGTGCGCCCGGCCGGAGCGCTCAAAGGTGGGGGGCTGCTGGAGCTATTTGAACTAGGAGGAAGAACCCTAGGGCGAAATGGAGAGCAGCGGCGACCCCGGAGTATTTGGCGAGGCAGGCATCGGGCCGGAGATCCGCCGCGTCCACGACTGGGTTCCCGAGGGGTAAGTCTCGCCTCTTGTTTAGATTGAGCTTAGTTGTGCATTTGAACACTCGATTCGAGTAGGTTTGCCCAATTAGTGTGCTGATTGCGTCTCTGTTTTTCGCCGGTTAGGATGGAGTTGCGGTTTGCTTTCATGGTGCACATTAGAAGGGACCGGTACATGTTCGATGCAAAGGATAAGAAGAAATACCAAGGAGGTTTTGATTATCGATTGCCAATGGCTAGTAATTGGAGTTTCAGACAATTTGGGGAGGTAATTTGTAGCCAATATCCTTGGGGTTTGCTTGATGAAGTGGTTTACAAATACTATGATGGGGGAAAGAATTGGGTGACAGTTAGTAATGATGAAGAGCTAGCTACCATGTTTGTTAGGCATAAAGAGAAAGATAATTTCCATGTGAGGCTGCAAGTTGATGTGCTTGAGCAGGCATTTGGACCTAGGATGGCGGGTGCAACATCTCGGGGAGAATCAAGTCGTCGTAATGGCATCTCTAGCCAGAACAGTTCAGTTGGTGCACGACGACGTGGTGGCTCGACAAGTGTGGGCAACAGTAGTAGGGTCCCCCTTGAAGTGGAGCCTGATGGCTACAATTCTGGGGTTGATGAAGAGAAGTTATATTCTGATGTTATTCAGAATTTACGACGGGCACATAGGGCTGAAAACCAAGATGAGGCTCACAATGCAGTCCGTGTGGATGATGACGCAATGGGTGAGGACGAAGACCTTGCAGCTGTTCAATGGGACCCTTTGAACCCTCAAATGGAAGAAGGTACAGTTTTTGCATCCATGAATGAGTGTAGAAATGCACTTGTGACATACTGCATCAAGGTAGAACGTACTTTCAAATTTGACAAGAGCGATCAAGTACGTTACAGAGTGCACTGTCCGACTGAGGGTTGTCCATGGAGGCTGCTTGTAGCTAAAATGCGGAATAGCACTAATGTTCAGGTCAAAGTGAATCCTTTTAAGCACACATGTCAGGAATCAACCCTTAGGAAGGATACAATCAGTAGAGCCAAGTCAAGATGGGTGGCAGAAGAAGTAAAAAAGTGGGTGAAAGAAAACCAGCAAGTGGGTCCAAAGGAATTGCAGAAGAACATCAAAGATAAGTTCAAGATAGATTTACCATACATGAGGTTGTTCAATGGTAAACAACATGCTATGGATTCTATTTATGGTAACTGGCAGGAAAGTTTTCAATTGTTGTATTCATTCAAAGGTGAAGTGGAGAGGACAAGCCCAGGTAGTATTGTAGATATTGATCACCACACCGTGGAGTACACATTCAGGGGAGTGACAAAGACCAAGGAATGTTTTAGAAGTGTTTTTGTCTGCTTTGAGGCTTGTCGCCGGGGTTTTTTGGCAGGCTGCAGGCCTTATTTGGCTATTGATGCCACTTTTCTCACAGGAAGGTTTAAAGGACAGTTAGTAGCAGCTTGTGCAGTTGATGCACATAGTTTTGTATTTCCAGTTGCCTATGGTGTGCTAGAGACAGAGTCTGAGGAGAGCTGGACTTGGTTTTTGCATAATCTCCGCCGGGCTATTGCACATCCCAATGGGTTGGTCATTCATACAGATGCCTGCAAAGGTTTAGAAGTGGCCGTGGACAATGTGTTCCCTGGAGTAGAGCATAGGGAATGCATGCGTCACCTTGCTGCAAATTTCATGAAGAAATTCAAAGGAAAGGTGTATACCGACAATTTATGGCCAGCATCTTTGACATGCAGTGTGAAGAAGCACAACTACCACTTGAGGCAGTTATACATGAATCCCAAAGTGAAAGAATACTTGGAAACACACCACTCCAAGTTATGGGCCAGAAGCCAATTCAGTGAAGTGAGCAAAGTTGACTATGTGCACAATAATCTAGCAGAGTCTTTCAACTCAACGATCCGGAAACTAAAGGGTCATTATGTGGTGGATTTGCTTGATAGAATAAGGATAGAATACATGCAGAAATTTCATTATCGTGCAGGAATAGCCGAGGCAAAATTCATGGGCCACATTATCATCCCTGCCGTGATGAATGAACTGAAGCAGAAGACAACATGCTTGGAAATGAACATGACGCTTTGCTCGGGTACCACAACAGAGATATCATATTTGGATAAAGAGAAGAGGGAATGGAGATATCCAGTGGATTTAGAAGCTAGAACTTGCAGTTGTAGGCAATGGCAGATAACTGGTTTGCCATGCATTCATGCCTTGTTTTTCATCACTTCTCTCCCAGGTCCAGCAGGGAACATACAGCAGTATGTGCATGATTACTACTCTGTTGCAAGGTTCAAAGCCACATATGCTTATGCCTTGCCTGCTATGGAGGGAAAACAACAATGGGACATGGTGGACCCTGGATTCAAGCTTTGCGCTCCAGTTCCGAAGAGAGCAGCAGGTAGACCAAGGAAGAGTCGAATAAGACCTCGCAGCGAAGGAGCTGGACTTGGAGCGAGGAAGCGTAAGTGCACAAGATGTGGTGGGTCTGGTCATTTCGGTAAGTATTGTGATAACACAGTAGATCCAGCATTCGGAGAGAGTTTCGATGAAGGCTTCGATGAAAATGTTGGTCAGCAGCCGGTTGCCTCAATAGATGATGAAAATGTTGGTCAACAGCCGGTTGCCTCAACAGATGATGAAAATGATGGTCAACAGCCGGATGATTTTGACGATGATCCAAAATATCCTCCAAATAATGATTCAAGTGAGGCTCCAAATGGTAATCCAAGTGAGGCTCTAAATGGTGATCATGGTGATCCAAGTGAGGCTCCAAATGATGATCCAAGTGAGGCTCCAAATGGTGACCAACCTTCTGTTGTTGTGAGTTCTGCTAGGTATGTAAATCTTGCAAGGGTCAAATACTACTATACATCTATCACTTGACACGATCTCATTACCGTTTATGTTTGGACCCTTTATGTTTTGCACAGCTCTATGGTAGGTTTGAAGAAGACGCGCAAGGTACCGACAACCAAGAGAAGAAGAGAAGAAACAATGAGCACAAGGTTCACGAGGAGCAAAGTGATGACAAGAAGCTCAAGGAACAGACAGAAGCCCCAACGCTATCTACGAACAATTATGAAACATTATGAATAAGGAATGATGTTGTATTATGAAACATTTATCACTTGACATGTTGTATTTCTGTTGGATGATGTTGGACCTATGTTAGAAGTATGTTTGACATGATGTTTAAATATCTGTTGGATGATGTTTGAATGAGCACATGGTTTTTCCTTTTTTTGATTTTTTTGAATTTTATTTTGCTCATTTAAATTCTGGTCAAACCTAACTTTGACCAAGATTTAAGCAAGTCTAAAACATCAAAATGAAAAACTAAGCCTGGATACTTCTTAGTCAATCCAAAATGAAGTTGTGGTGAGGTTTTTGAAATTTTCATGAAAAATGTGCTAAAAAGAGGGGTCCAAAGGTAGGGTAAATGGCCTCATTTCTAAGCAAGGTTTTTTTCGACCTTATCTAAATCAGTCAAATAACTTTCCTACACATATATTCTATATGTACAGACTATGTGCGCTGGTTTTTCCATTTTTTGATTTTTTTTTAAATTTGTTTTGCTCATTTGAATTCTGGTCAAACTTAACTTTGACCAAGATTTAAACAAGTGTAAAACATCAAAATGAAAAACTAAGCCTGGATCCTTCTTAGTCACTCCAAAATGAAGCTGTGGTGAGTTTTTTGAAATTTTCATGTTCATTTCCCCAAAACACTTCTCTTCACTTCATACAAGAGAGTTTGAGATACTCGAGATATCATACAATACACATGAACTTATCATTTAAATGTATGTAAAGCTTGTTTATCAACTTAAATCGTTAGTATATGACATAAGAAGACTATGTGCGCAGGTTTTTCATTTTTCTGATTTTTATTTAATTTATTATGCTCATTTGAAATCTGGTCAAACATAGCTTTGACTGCTCCAAACCCCTCCCAAACCCCGCTAACCCTAGCGCTGAATAAGGACCGTTCATCTAACCCTAGCGGTGATCAAGGGCCGTCGATCTAACCCTTCTAGAAGGAATCTGCGGGGAGGAGGGGGGCGATCCGCGAGATGCAATCTGATTGGCTGGGAGATTGTTTTTTTAACAAATATCGGGCGCGCTGGATGGACCATTGGGCCGTCTCGTTGTCTGGGCCTGAGACTGCAGTAAATAGCCCGTCTCAGCCTTTCCAGGCCTTGCATGCATGGAGGCGGCTACGTGGGTTTGCGCATGCGCGGGAGGCGGCGACGTGCATGCATGCGAGTGAGGCGAGCGAGGCGCGCTAGGCGAGCTAGGCTAGCGAGGCGAGCTAGGTGGTTCAGGGTAGTGGTTCAGGGCAGCGGTTCACATGCACTCCCCGGTCAAAGATGCATCGTTTTCGTGCAAAAATTTAAGTGTGCAAAATGTAACGGATACACACACGCGTCTGGATTCACACACGCACCATTCTCATCCTTTCTCTCTTCCTCTCCCACCCACAGGCCTATAAATGGGGTGCCTCTCTTCCTCTCCCACCCACAAGCCAGATCCAATCCTCTCCAACTTCAAACACCCAAGCGACCGAGCCCTCCCCAAGCGAGACCAAGTGAAGAAGATGCAGTTCAACGGGCCGACCTTCAGCCGTCCGCCTGTGGTGCCGGAGTTGCGCTACCCACCGGGCGTGCTTGTGGAGAGGGAGCTCCGTGTGTGGGCTATTTCAAGGTGGAGGGGTTCCGTCGAACTCATCCGCGCCTTCCTCAGAGCCGGCTATGCCCACCTCCCACGGGGCTCGCCGAGGATGTTCACCCTCAACGAGGTTCGTGACCGCGGCGGCATCCTCCTACTGCTCACGGTCACCTTCACCAACCCATTTGACGCGCGCGAGCTCCTCGGCCAAGTCTTTTGGTGCGGCTGCGAGGCCATCTTCTTCACCGTCTACAACATCTACACCAACTACGAGCGCATCTTCCCCGCTCCAGGCCAGATGCACTCCCTTCCCTACGACGAGGAGGAGGAGGTGTGAAGATGAAGACGGTGTTGAAGGGGCACGCGCGGCCAAGGTGGAAGAAGGAGGTCAAGATGAAGATGTTCAAGCCCGGAGTCAAGCTCGTCATGTTTGGTTTTTTATTTTGTTGCTTTTCTATGTCGTGTCGTGTCGTGTCATGTTTCATCATGTGTCCGTGAACTGTCCGTGAACTTATCTAAGTTATTGTAATGGTACAGTGTGTTCCATCTTATTATGTGTGTTAAAAAATGTCCGTGCCCAAACTTATCATTTCTTCCCTAAACAAGTCATGAAGTTCGAGAACTTGTGGTTTTCGGAGGGGGTGAGAAGCCCTCTGTTTCATTCAAACAAAAAGTCATGAACTAACATGCAAATTTATTCCCTTTAAATCCTAAACCAAGTGCCACTCTAACCCTAAACCAAGTGCCACTCTGACCAAAATCATGTGGTAGTGCAACATACATTTTCAACCTTCCAACCCTCCAAAATTTAAGTGCAAAACAAAGGAAAACCACTCTCACGCGTGTGCAACATTCACGGTCTCACTATTTTTTTTTTAAAAAAATTCACAGTCTCACTATGTATACCTTCTTTCCCTACCCATGTCAAAGTCTTGCCATCTGTCCTAGCGGTTACCAGCGTAGCCCTAAACACCACAAACCCACGCGGTCCTGGGTTCGAGTCCCCAGGCGCACCAATTTTTTGTGCATTTTCCACCCTTCATTTTTTAGACATATTATGTTTTTCTCAATGTAATGCCCTTAAAAAATGTTCATTTATTTTGGCACCTGGCGTAAACCTCTACCAGAGCCGAGGCACATTTTTCATGACATTTTGGTCTTTGATTTAAATCATGGTGTATTTGAATTGGATTAATTAACAGCTCCAAAAAATTTCTAACATTAATTGTTTGGCTCCGGAATAATTCAATTAGCTTCCACAAAAAGTTTCAGCATTATGATTTACTGCCTAAATTAAAATCAGAATAGAAAACAGAAAAATACGCAAGAAAACCTCTGAATGGGCCTAATTGGATGCAGTTGGCCCATTAGTCTAGCCTGCACTTGGCTCTACGCTCCGAATTTGGCCCAAGAGCAACCTTTTTTTGGACAGAAAGGCAGAGCAGAGAGCTGCATTTCATTGATCAAAAGTTTCTGAATTCCTAATTTCTTCTCTTTTTTTCCAACATATTTAAATGTTGGTCACTTCTTCTCTTTTTGTTTCAACATTTAAACAACTTTAATCAACATTTAAACTAGGTGAATTTCTCAAACAATTTCAAGATTACAAATTCCTTCATAATTCATGCCTTTCCATACATTTTCAACATTACAACCAGTGCGATTACTATACCTACAAATGCCCAAAAGTATTTGCAAATGGGTATTGGTAGTGCTTGATCTTCAAGCTTCCTAACCTTCTTCTTCAACATCCTAAGCTCAATAGCTAGCTCTCTGTCAGTGCGTGCTTCGCCATCCATCTCTTCTTCCGGAGCTCGTGGTGTGGCCACTGCCGTTCGTGGCAACATGCGCAACCATTCTTCATGCTCTTCTTGCAGTTCATTCATCAGAGTCTTGGCCAGAGCATCGACCCAAAGAAAGAAGCATGTCACCTGCATGAACACTAAACAGATCAACCCATTGCTCAAACATCCCGACGACGAAAATGGTGCAATTGCCCCGATTCTTACCCCATTCTTGCTGCACACGTAGAACGGACGATTCTGGTTCCTCGGTGTCTGAGAAACCCTTCGATCAACGCCCGCCCGGCACCGCGGACAGACGAAGACAGGCATGTCCACACGCGCCCGGCTCTGCATCCGCGAGGTGGCGCGGGAGCTTGAGGAAGACATGGAGCTCGGAGCCGAAGGGGATCTCAACGCCGCCGCGCCCTCCACTGCCAGCTTCCCACCGCCGCGCCCTCCACAGCTAGCTTCCCGCCGCCGTGCTCTCTCTCTCGCCGTGGTCACCGCCGTGCTCTCTGTCACCGTGGTCACCACCGCTGTCGCCCGCTTATATAGCACACCCGCCAATGGCTCTCTGCTCAACGGCTCTTTGCTGGGTCCCACAAGCCACGCGTGCAACGGTCTGAATAAAATTGGCCGTTTCTGCCGCCTGATCCCACCTGTAAGGGCCGAGTCAAAAGGTTGACCTGACGGAGACGGCAGAGTTCACGGAACGAGTCGGTGCGCACGGACTAGGGGCAAAACTGAGCACATGGACACCACTGAGGGCAAAAGGATAATTAACCCTTTTTCTTATGCAAGCTTGCAAGTTACTAAGTGGGGGTTACGACTGCAAGTTTTCAAACGGGCCCGCAATTGTAATTTTTTAAGTGAGATCACTACTAGGTTTATAAGTGAGGTCGCAAACTGCAAGATTTTCAAATGGGCTGTGACGCCCCGAGACCGATGTGCCAGGTGTCTTTCAGTTATTCGCTGTTGTTGCCATGTCATTGCTTGCGTGTCATGCATTCCATATCATGTCATCATATGCATTTTATTTGCATACATGTTCATCTCATGCATCCGAGCATTTTCACCGTTGTCCGTTTTGCAATCCGGCGCTCCTATGTCACCCGGTGTCTCTTTCTACCTCTTTTCATGTGCGGGTGTTAAACGTTTTCGGTTTGGACCGAGACTTGTCATGCGGCCTTGGTTTACTACTGGTAGACCGCCTGTCAAGTTTCGTGCCATTTGGACTTCGTTTGATACTCCAACGGTTAACCGAGGGACCGAAAAGGCCTCGTGTGTGTTGCAGCCCAACAACCCTCCAAAGTGGCCCAAAACCCACCAAAACCCCTCCATCTTGGTCGTTCGATCACGACCGCGTGGCCGAAAACCCCACCTCATTTGGAGCTTCGTAGCTCCCTCTACCTATATATACGTGTCCCTCCCGGAATTTTCACGCAGATAAAACCCTAACTTCCTCCTCCACGCGCCGCCGGACAATTCTTCTCCGCGCCGGACAATGTCCACCACCACCGCCACCTCACCCAGACCAATCCAGAGCCGCCACCTCAGCATCACCGCCCCCACAACCAACCACCACCCGCCACCTGTCGCCGCCACTCTCCTCCGCCGCCGCGCCTCACCTGCCGGCCCGCCAGGGCCCGCACGGGGCCCTCCGGGCCCGGTC
>NC_057809.1:472457181-472464645 GCF_018294505.1 Triticum aestivum
GCCGGATCCACCCCGCTCCGGCCACCTCGCCCAACTCCGGCGCCCCAAGCATCTCCGGCGAGCACTGTTCCAGCGGACTCGGTTCGCGTGTCGCGAGATCCAGATCCAGATCCATCCCCTCTCGGTTGACTTTTTCGTCCCTAACCCTAATATTTTTGCATACTTTGACATGCCATAACTTCCTCATCGTAGCTCCGATTTGTGAGTGTAGCATATCAAAATGTTCGTCTCGACGAGTACATCATTTCATCTCATTGCATCTTTTCCATTTGAGCTCATCTTGATGCCCGAAATGTTGTTGGAAGAGGGCTATGTGATGATAGTTTCAGATCTGTTTCAGCAAATGCACTTTTGTCATTTTTTCCATGATTAATGTGTGCATGCTATGATCCTGAGCTCTACATGTGTTTTGAAATATGCCATGCCATCTTTACAGGGGTGTATGCCATGTATTTTTGTGATCTTTGTGGTGACTAGCACAAGCATGCAAAGTAGCTTACTCAATGATGCTGATTTCAGGGACTTAGAATTTCACTAAGTCCTTGCCCTGTCATTATTTTTATGCCATATGTTCATATTGTTTCCTAGTGATCCGTGCCTCTTTTGAGCATGATCAGTAAGGATGTTTTGTAGATATTGTTGTGCTCTATCCATCCAGGTCTTTGTTTGCATTTATGGAGCACCCTAGCTTGAGTCAATTGAGTTCTACTTTTGCTATAAAATGTTCCTAGGAGATTGTTAACATGTTTAGCAATTTTGCCGAGCTTGTTGTTGTTGATCCGTGCATGCTATGTTGTTGTTGTTCTTGCCATGTCTAGCTTCTATGGCATGTCTATTTGCTGGGTGTATGCTTAGTTTGTCATGCAATGCCTCGTAGTGAGTGCATTGAGCTCGTAAACATGCCTACTCGTTAACTGTTTTGCCATGCTCCAGTTTTTCACTAAGTCTGAATCTGTTTATGTTTTTGCTATGTTCACATGCTTGCAATTGTATTTTCTGATCCCTTTTGGCTCATGGTCACTAAGGGACTTTTGTTATATGCTTAGAGTAGCTTCATTCCATGCCTTGATTTGCCATGATATGTTCCTGTAGCATGTAGTTATCGTGCTCTAAACATTGCTTCCTGATGATAAATTCCTGACATGCTGTTAATTCCACTAAGTCTGAAACCAGTAATCTTTTGCATTTTTGCCATGCTTGTTTGAACCTGCTATTGAGTGAATTAGCCGTAGCTCAGTGTTCATCTTTTGTCAAGCATTATGAGTGGATCCCTGCCATGTATTTTGTTGTCATGTTGGAGTGCTGTAGCATGTTGTTCTTGATGCATTTAGATGGCTACTTGTTGTTTATCACAGACCGGTGCCATATTTGTTTTGCTTGCCATTTCCAAACCGCGCATCCGATTCCGGTGATATTTATATCGATTTCGACCGAAATCACCTCACTTTTCCAGTGGCACTCTTGGTTTTCCAAGTTGAGGCCAGGTTCAATCATTCCTTTCCAAAGCATACATATGCACCGCATACCGCATCCCGCATATCATGCCATGTTCATGTGTTGGTTGTTTACTATGTTGTGTGCTTCTTTCCGGTGTTGCTTCTTCGGGTTGGTTCTGATAACGTCGCGTTTGTGAGGACCCATTCGACTACATCCGTTTGTCTTCTTCATGGACTCGTTCTTCTTCCTTGCGGGATTTCAGGCAAGATGACCATACCCTCGAAATCACTTCTAGTTGCTCGCTCTTTTGATACGCCTATGCTGCGATACTTACCACTTGCTTATCATGCCTCCCATATTGTTGAGCCAAGCCTCTAACCCACCTTGTCCTAGCAAACCATTGTTTGGCTATGTTACCGCTTTGCTCGGCCCCTCTTATAGCGTTGTTAGTTGCAGGTGAAGATTGGAGTTTGTTCCTTGTTGGAACATGGATATTTGTTGGGATATCACAATATCTTTTATTTAATTAATGCATCTATATACTTGGTAAAGGGTGGAAGGCTCGGCCTTATGCCTAGTGTTTTGTTCCACTCTTGCCGCCCTAGTTTCCGTCATATCGGTGATATGTTCCCGGATTTTGTGTTCCTTACACGGTTGGGTTATAATGAGAACCCCTCGACAGTTCGCCTTGAATAAAACTCCTCCAGCAATGCCCAACATTGGTTTTACCATTCACCACCTAGCCTTTTCCCTTTGGAGTCACGTTCCCGAGGGTCATCATTATTTTAACCCCCCCGGGCCAGTGCTCCTCTGAGTGTTGGTCCAAACTAGAGCCCTGTGCAGCGCCCCTTCGGGGAAACTCGAGGTTTGGTTTTAGTTGTATGGAGCGCTCATCTGAGTGTGCCCTGAGAACGAGATATGTGCAGCTCCTATCGGGATTTGTCGGCACATTCGGGCGGTGTTGCTGGACTTGTTTTACCATTGTCGAGGATGTCTTGTAACCGGGATGCCGAGTCTGATCGAATTGTCTTGGGAGAAGGAATATCCTTCATTGACCGTGAGAGCTTGTGATGGGCTAAGTTGGGACACCCTACAGGGATTGAACTTTCGAAAGTCGTGCCCGCGGTTATGGGAAGATGGGAATTTGTTAATGTCCGGTTGTAGAAAACCTGAAGTTTATCTTAATTAAAATACATCAACCGCGTGTGTAGCCGTGATGGTCTCTTCTCGGCGGAGTCCGGGAAGTGAACACGGTGTTGGAGTTATGTTTGACGTAGGTTGTTTTAGGATCACTTCTTGATCATAGTTGTTCGACCGTGCTTTTGCCTTCTCTTCTCGCTCTCATTTGCGTATGTTAGCCACCATATATGCTAGTCGCTTGCTACAGCTCCACCTCATACTTTTACCCTTCCTATAAGCTTAAATAGTCTTGATCGCGAGGGTGTGAGATTGCTGAGTCCCCGTGGCTCACAGATACTTCCAAAACCAGCTTGTAGGTGCCGATGATACCGTGCAGGTGACGCAACCGAGTTCAAGGAGGAGCTAGTTGAAGATCGTGTTCGTTATGTTGCTCCGTTTCCAGTTGATCAGTAGTGGAGACCAGTTGGGACGATCAGGGATCTGTGTAGCTTTTGGGGTAGTCTTCTTTTATTTTGGTTCCGTAGTCGGACCTTGTGTGTATTTGGATGATGTAATGCTTTATTCATGTATTGTGTGAAGTGGCGATTGTAAGGCAGCTATGTATCTCTTTCCCTTATGAATTACATGGGTTGTGTGAAGATTACCTCACTTGCGACATTGCTTTCAATGCAGTTATGCCTCTAAGTCATGCTTCGACACGTGGGAGATATAGCCGCATCAAGGACGTTACAAGTTGGTATCAGAGCCTTCCCCGACTTAGGATCCCCCTACTTGATCGAATCGTTGGTGTTGTTGAGTATAGAAAAATGTTTTGAGTCATTTAGGATTATATATATCGAAGAGTAGGGTTCTTTTTACTCCTCAGTCCCTTCGTCGCTCTGGTGAGGCATCTTGACGTAGAGTTTTGACTCTTCTCTTCTCAAATTGCACCAAAATTTTTTTAGGATCACGTGGGTATCTTGGAATCATTCTGATGGTTTTGTGACGAGAACATTGTTCTTGGTGCCTCCTGTGATTTAGGGGTTGTGGCAGTGTCCTGGGGAGTTGAGCTCTAAGGTGTTGTCGTCACAATTTTATCGTTGAGATTCTGGAATAACTGAGTTTCGCCGACGTCGAAAATCTCTTTTATGCAGTTGTTGGTGAGATAACCTCGACGCCACCCAGTACTGGGGCGGGAGTTCAGGAGTATCGCCATAACTCGTATAACGGATGCTTTTCGAAGGTTGAGGTAAACGATCTCCGAAGGTTTCTTGGTTATGTGTTGAAGGATGGATACAGCTGGATGTAGGATTTGCTAGTTTTTGGGTGAGATATTATGCTTCCCCTGTATCCCCAACACCTAATTGCATAACCGGAAAGTTTCGGGAGTTTATAAGTGGGAATTCAAGTAGCTCTTAGGATATCTTTCCGACATATGTATGATATGAAATTGGGGTTCGACGTCTAGTGGTCCGCCTATCCACAGTTGGTTTTATAGTGGTCTCGTTGTGTCTTAAAGAGTCCTTGGCTATGCCGACTCGGGGACGCTTCGTATGTCATGTGCACTGCCTTGTACATGATGGTGCTGTACGATCGAGCCCCTGTAGGCCCCACCATGAAAACTTCGGATGAAATCTCTATCTTATGTTTGTTCCGGCTTATTCTGCAAGCCAATCCTTTGTTTTGTGTTGAGTTGTGGTATTCGAGTTGCTTCAATGTCAAGTGTTGATTCCATACCTTTTCTAAGTGGTGTTCTCATACTCCTATGTGAATGCACTCCTTCTTGATCATCGAGATTGTCATGTCAATCTTGTTCAACCGGTGTGTCTCTTTTCAAGTGGATCCGATCACTTCAACATTCGCAAGATCCAATCTCTTCTCAACAGCGTTCATTTCATTCGTCCCAAGCTGCCTTTGTTTTTCCCGCCCACCCACCCTTGTTTCTTCAAGGACTCATATTTCTTTATCGAGTATCCATTTTATTGATGTGAAGTCTCTCCATTCTTTCCGTCGATATTCTAATCTGATGATTCTCAGGATGATTCTAATGGAGCTTCGAGTTTATCATTCTCCATTCTTTTCTTCTCCGGTGGATCCAATCCAAGCTTTCAATGTTGACCATATTTTTTCCTTCAAATGTGTTCTCATGCCGGTGCACCTCTTAATCATTCACCTCTCGCTATTCATTTGTTCCGGAGTGTTCAAGATATCTCGAAGATTCGTGTTTCCACTCTGCTTTCGTAATCCTTTCAAGCTCTTTCGAGATTGTTATCTCATTCAAGCCATTTAATTCAACCGGTGCAATCTCTCTTTCAAGTAATCGTTCAATGGTGTATCTTTCAGTGGACCCTAACCCACATGTCTTTTTCCAGGATCTTACCTGACTCCTCTTATTTTCCCGGAGCTATCCTCAGATTTCTTTTCGGAGTTTGACGCAAGAATGAATTATCATCAGCCAAATGTCTTTCTCCAAGATCTTTCAAATTCTTTCATCGTTCGCTCAACCTCTTCGTTTTTGATTCAACCAGAGTGTCTAAACATTTCACGGTGGTGTTTCTCATTGTCATTCTCTGCATTTGAAGACCGAAGAAGAGTTTTACCTCCATATCTTATCCGTTCTCTTAGAGATTCGTGGTTCTAGTTCGAGGCCATCCTCTCATAATTGTTTTGATTGTGAGAATTCTTTTCATCTATCCGGAGAAATTCAAGAGTCTTCTCAGTTTGTTTCTCCGGAGCCCATCATCTCAGAATTATTCATGTCAGCTTTCAGTTATCATTCTCCAATCGTACCGGTGCTTCGTTCAAGTGATCTCTAATCAGCTCGTGATCTCTTCGTTCTCATGGATCTAAATTCACTCAAGCATGTACGTTCATTTGCTAATCCTTACCGGTGATTCATCCTTTTACTTCATTCGTTGTTCTATTCTTAGGGTGGCTCTTCCAGGATTCTCTTCCGCTGTTATCATATCAATTTATTCGTTGCTTCAATCATACCGGTGGTTCGTTGAAGACCTTCTCAAGTTTGTGCTATATCTATCTTAATACTTTCTACGAGAATAAGTAGTATGTCAAATCCGCTGCTTGTCATCAATTTAAATTGGTGAAGGATATGCATAACATAATTCTTATTCTTGTTTCATCCAAGTGATAAATTCCTTCCTTCGGAGTTTGTTCATCTTTTCTTTCTCAGAGTTCCAAGCTCTAATTATCACGGAGATCCATCTAAAGCATTACAAGGTTTCACCTTGTGTTTTCAACAATCTCTTTCCTTCCGTTTGATCATTATTTTGTTTAACAGAGTTCTTCATGAAGATTCTACATGATGGTTCATCAAGGATTTAATTCCTTCTTGAAGTGGTCAGTGAGATTCTTTTCAAAGGAGCTCAAGTATTTCTCCATCTTGCAATCCGAAGTGCAATGCTTTCTTCCGTATCCTTGGAGGTGGTATTATGTCATTCTTGGTAATTTGAGCTCATGTGTCATGATTCACACGTTGTTAAGATTGAGGTATTTAAATCCATCAATCTCGTCATTGGAGTTATCTTGGGTTATATTTCACCTAAAGCCTTCCCTAAGGATTGTTGCTATTTATGGTGCTCATTTATGATCCAAGTTCTTCTTTTATCCTTCCGGTGAAATAAGTTCTCGTCTCCTTGTTGATATCAATCCAATCTATCGTTTCCGTTAGTGGCAGAATTTCACCTCAGCTTTGAGATGTTCTCCATAAGCCCACTACAAGCTTACTCTTTTCGTTGTTGGTTTTCCAACAACTCCGTTCGACCCTTCTCCTAAAGATGTTGCTTTCCTCTCTGTTCTTTGGAATCCATTCCTACATTCATTCCGGAGGCATTGTGATGTTGCTCTCTTCAACTCTTCTTCTTCTTGTCAGGACCTTTTTCTTTTCGTGCCTATCCATTTAACCGGAGTGTTGTGCCCTTTTGCTCTAGTTCTTTTTGCCTTATCAAGTCTTGCATCCCTTCTCAACCGGAGTGCTGTTCGAAGTTGTTCTTCCTTGTTCCTCTTTGCTAACAGAGTGCTTTCAACTTCATTTATCTCTGTTGTATTCTTTTCTCGAAATGGCTTAACCTTTGCAAGGTTCTTTGGTTTCACAAGTTTGTCAAAGGAGCAACTTAGTTTTACCTCTTCTCTTTCTCTTCCGTTTTCCCCTTCGGTGGTATTCGAGATCTCGGGACGAGATCCTCTCGTAGTGGTGGAGTGTTGTGACGCCCCGAGACCGATGTGCCAGGTGTATTCTAGTTATTCGCTGTTGTTGCCATGTCATTGCTTGCGTGTCATGCATTCCATATCATGTCATCATGTGCATTTCGTTTGCATACATGTTCATCTCATGCATCCGAGCATTTTCCCCGTTGTCCGTTTTGCAATCCGGCGCTCCTATGTCACCCTGTGTCTCTTTCTACCTCTTTTCATGTGCGGGTGTTAAATGTTTTCGGTTCGGACCAAGACTTGTCATGCAGCCTTGGTTTACTACCGGTAGACCGCCTGTCAAGTTTCATGCCATTTGGACTTCATTTGATACTCCAACGGTTAACCGAGGGATCGAAAAGGCCTCGTGTGTGTTGCAGCCCAACACCCCTCCAAAGTGGCCCAAAACCCACCAAAACCCCCTCCATCATCTCGGTCGTTCGATCACGATCGCGTGGCAGAAAACCGCACCTCATTTGGAGCTTCCTAGCTCCCTCTACCTATATATACGTGTCCCTCACGGAATTTTCACGCAGATAAAACCCTAACTTCCTCCTCCGCGCGCCGTCGGACATTCTTCTCCGCGCCGGACAATGTCCACCGCCACCGCCACCTCACCCGGACCAATCCGGAGCCGCCACCTCAGCATCACCGTCGCCGCAACCAACCTCCACCCGCCACCTGTCGCCGCCACTCTCCTCC